>NC_057814.1:253822857-254066497 GCF_018294505.1 Triticum aestivum | reverse complement strand
CGGAGCGCGCCTCCACGCCGGAGCTCCGCCGTCGCCTCGCCCCGTCGACCACCTCCTCCCGTGCCCCGCCTCCGTCCGCCGCCAACCGCCGCCGCCGGCGTCCACCCTCCTCTCCCCGCCGGCGCGCTTCTGCCGCCGTCCTCCGGCCCGAGCTCGAGCGTCGCCTCGGCCAGATCTCGATCCGGTTGCCCGTACGTTGACTTTCCTCCCCCCCTCCAAAATATTGCAAGTCCTGAAAATTTATCATTATCATGCCATGTTCTCTGCATCGTAACTTCTTGCATGTAGCTCCGATTCGCGCGTGTAATATGTCAAATTGTTCGCCTCGTGATGCTCTTAATTTTGTTCAATTGCACCATATTCATTTGAGTCCATCTTGATGCCCAAATAATCGTTGCAAGAGTGCTAGTTGCTGTTGTCTGCTGGTTCTTATCAGAACTTGGTGATTTGTCATTTTTGTATCATTTAATCTGTGCATCTTTTGAGCATGAGCTCTACATGTGTTTTGAAGTATGCCATGCCATATTTCCAGTGGTGCAGTCCATGTATTTTTGTGATCTTTTTGGTGACTAGCACAAGCATGCAAAGTAGGCCCCGTAATATTTCTGATTTCAGGGACTTAATGATTTCTCTAAGTCCTTGTCTGCTGTAATTTTGTTGCCATGTAAACTTGATGCTATAGAGAGACCTATGCATATTTTGGAGATGTTCAGTAAGGATGTTTTGTAGCTATAGTTGTAATTGATCCATTCCTGCAATTGTTTTCAATTATGGAGTGCCCTAGCATGACTCAATCTTGCTCTACTTTTGCTATAAAATATTCCTGGCAGATTCTTAACATGATATTCATTTTTGCCAAGCTTATTGTAGTTGATCCATGCATGCTATGTATTTGATCTTGCCATGGTTAGCTTCTTAAACATGCCATCTTGCTATAGGTGTGCTTGGTTTGTCATGCATTGCTCTGTAGTGAGTGCATCAAGCTCACAAAGAGGCCTACATATTAATATTTCTGCCATGCTCTGTTTTCTGCCAAGTCTGAAACCTGATAACGAAACTTTCTATGTTTACATGCTTGCCATCATATCTTCTGGTCCTTTTTGGCTTATGGTCAGTAAGGGACTTTTTCTATATGCTTTGAGTAGATTGATGCCATGCCTCGTTTTGCCATGTTAAGTTCCTGTAGCATGTTGATTTCGTGCTCTGAACATTGCTACCTGATGTTATTTCTGCCATGTCCAGTATTTCTGCTAAGTCTGTGAATCTGTTATTATTTTGCAATCTTGCCATGTCCTTTTGAGCATGTTCTAGTGATTTCTGGAGATAGCTCAGTGTTCATGTTTTGTTTTGCTTTACCTGTACATCATGTTCATGCCTTTTTTTTCATGTTGAGTTGCTGTAGCATATTGTTTTGATGCTTGCAATATGCCTAGTTGCTGTTTTGGTCAGATTGTTACTATGTCTTGTTTGGAGTGTATGTGTTGCACCGTTGCTCCGTTTTGAGCATGCTCTATATGAAATTTGCTTAGAATTGTATGTAGTCTCATATTATCATGTTGCATCCTTGTTTTGAGGAGTTTGAATGCATTTTGCATCAATGCCATGGTTAACTCGTCTTGCTCATATCTTCTAGGCCGTAGCTCCGAATCTAATGAACTTTATATGTAACTTGACTAGAATTTCTTGTAGATCATCATGGTGCTCTTTAACTTGCTGTTTAACAACTTCAACTTAATGCTTGTTCAGTTCTGGACCTTTTTCGAAACTTGCATATGAGGACTTACCGGATTTGTTATATGTTGATTCCGGCCTCATTTAAACTTGCCTTGATGTGTTGTTCTTGTATGCATCATCTCTTGTCATGCATCATTCTTGGTTGAGCATCATGCCTTGTTCATGTGTGGTGTGTTTACCCTGTTGTGTGCTTCTTCTCGATAGTTCCCGTGTCGTTGCGATCGTGAGGATTCGTTCGTCTTCGTGGCTTCATCTCCTTCATGGATTCGTTCTTCTTCCTAGCGGGATTTCAGGCAAGATGACCGTCACCTTGGATCTCATTACTATCATTGCTATGCTAGTTGCTTCGTTCTATCGCTTTGCTGCGCTACCTATTCACTTGCTCCTCAAGCCTCCCAAATTGCCATGAACCTCTAACCTTTGTCACCCTTCCTAGCAAACCGTTGTTTGGCTATGTTACCGCTTTGCTCAGCCCCTCTTATAGCGTTGCTAGTTGCAGGTGAAGATGAAGATTGCTCCATGTTGGATTATGTTTATGTTGGGACATCACAATATCTCTTATATATTATTAATGCATCTATATACTTGGTAAAGGGTGGAAGGCTCGGCCTTATGCCTGGTGTTTTGTTCCACTCTTGCCGCCCTAGTTTCCATCATACCGGTGTTATGTTCCCGGATTTTGCGTTCCTTACACGGTTGGGTGATTTATGGGACCCCCTTGACAGTTCGCCTTGAATAAAACTCTTCCAGCAAGGCCCAACCTTGGTTTTACCATTTGCTCAGCCTATTTCTTTTCCCTTGGGAGTCGCGCTCTCGAGGGTCATCTTTATTTACCCCCCCGGGCCAGTGCTCCTCCGAGTGTTTGTCCAACCTGTCAGTCGCCGGTGGCCACCAGGGGCAACTCTGGGCTGGCCTATCGGAAGCTTGGACAATCCGGTGTGCCCTGAGAACGAGATATGTGCAGCTCCTATCAGGATTTGTCGGCACATTCGGGCGGCTTTGCTGGTCTTGTTTTACCATTGTCGAAATGTCTTGTAACCGGGATTCCGAGACTGATCGGGTCTTCCCGGGAGAAGGAATATCCTTCATTGACCGTGAGAGCTTATCATGGGCTAAGTTGGGACACCCCTGCAGGGTATTATCTTTCGGAAGCCGTGCCCGCGGTTATGTGGCAGATGGGAATTTGTTAATATCCGGTTGTAGATAACTTGACACTTGACCTTAATTAAAACGCATCAACCGCGTGTGTAGCCGTGATGGTCTCTTCTCGGCGGAGTCCGGGAGGTGAACATGGTTTCTTGGGTTATGCTTGACGTAAGTAGGAGTTCAGGATCACTTCTTGATCATTGCTAGTTTCACGACCGTTCCGTTGTTTCTCTTCTCGCTCTTCTTTGCGTAAGTTAGCCACCATACTTGCTTAGTCGCTGCTGCAACCTCACCAACTTTACCCCTTCCTTTCCCTTTAAGCTTTGCTAGTCTTGATACCCATGGTAATGGGATTGCTGAGTCCTCGTGGCTCACAGATTACTACACCACCAGTTGCAGGTACAGGTTTTGCGATGATCATGACGCGAGAGCGATGTTACTTGTTTTGGAGTTCTTCTTCTGCTTCTTCTTCGTCCAGGAGATAGGTTCCAGGTCGGCAGCCTGGGCTAGCAGGGTGGATGTCGTTTGAGTTTCTGTTTATGTTTCATCCGTAGTCGGATGTTGATCTTATGTATGTGGTATTGATGTATTCTTGCGGCATTGGTATGCCTTGTATGTATCCCCAAATATTATGTAATGTTGATGTAATGATATCCACCTTGCAAAAGCGTCTTCAAGATGCGCTTCTATCCTTGGTGGGACCGTCGAGTTCCTTTAGGATAGGGTCGCATCTTGGGCGTGACAGTGTGTCTGGGCACTCGTGAGCCAGCGCGGGACTCACGAGGCCCTACCTCAAGGCGGGTTGCGCCTAGTCTTGGTTCTTGATAGCTTTAGTGGTCCTGTGAGATGGTTAGGCAACCTGGGCCGGACGAATTTCCTGAGGCGATCCCATGAGAAGGCCAGACACCAACGACCCAATGAGGTGACGTGAATGGGGCCGGCCCGCCAGACAGAGCTCAGTCGTTGGGTTTATCGACGCTGCAGGGACAGACCCGAGCATAGATGCCGTGCCAAGCCTACTCATGCGAGGAATCCTAAAGAAAGACAATCAGTGCGCGGTTCCCATGGTAACGAGGGCGGTCGCGGGTGGGTATCGAAGTACCAGATAAGCAGGTGATAACCATGAAATGGCTTAGGCAAAGAGGCAAGTCACCTTAGGTAGATGCAAGAATGATACATGCCACTGGGACGGACCCGAGTGGCCTGGGGAAGATGCAGCCCGAGGGACGCTCCCAGCAGAGTAAGCTAAAGATGCAAAAGGATACACATCGCAAGGACAGACCCGTGCGGCTTGGGGATAATGTTGCCCGAGGGGCGCCCCCAACTGAATGAACTGGAAAGAGTCACCTGATAACACCACCGGAGTGATGTTGGAGTAGCCGAAGATGCATGCCGAAGAGTCGTTCCTCACGAGCCGCCAGGGTCCTGAGCCTCGGGAGGCTCCGCGGGCCCTGGTGGCTCCTGGAGAACCGTCGCGATGAACTCCAGAGCACTAGGAACCCCACGCCTCGTGCCCTCTTGAGGGAAACATGCGGCGAAGCATGCTTCCACGTGGTGCCCGAGCGCCTCCCTCGTGACGTTAGCTAGGTCTGAGGCCCTCCAGAAGAGAGCCCCCGAGCCCAGCCTGAGGAGGGTGTCGGGTGCGCCTTCCTATGCGAGGGAGGGAGGCGCCCTAGCTGCGGGCGCGGGTCCTGAGGTTGTGCCGCTGGAGACACCGCTCTCCTTCGGCACTGGGTGGAGTAGCTGCTTCTTCTTCTTGGGGATGGCCTCAGGAGGGTACGTGGTGCCTTCATTGTCGGGGTCTTTGACTGTTGCAGCCTGGTAGGCGCGCTCGAGGGAGCACACCGCATCTCTTTCTTCACATGGAACCGTGATGATGCCGCCACTCCCTGGCATCTTGAGGACGTTGTAGCCGTGGTGGGTGACTGCCATAAACTTGGCCAAGGCTGGGTACCCAAGGATTGAAGGAAATATGCCCTAGAGGCAATAATAAAGTTATTATTTATTTCCTTATATCATGATAAATGTTTATTATTCATGCTAGAATTGTATTAACCGGAAACATGATACATGTGTGAATACATAGACAAACAGAGTGTCACTAGTATGCCTCTACTTGACTAGCTCGTTGATCAAAGATGGTTATGTTTCCTAGCCATAGACATGAGTTGTCATTTGATTAACGGGATCACATCATTAGGAGAATGATGTGATTGACTTGACCCATTCCGTTAGCTTAGCACTCGATCGTTTAGTATGTTGCTATTGCTTTCTTCATGACTTATACATGTTCCTATGACTATGAGATTATGCAACTCCCGTTTACCGGAGGAACACTTTGTGTGCTACCAAACGTCACAACGTAACTGGTTGATTATAAAGGTGCTCTACAGGTGTCTCCGAAGGTACTTGTTGGGTTGGCGTATTTCGAGATTAGGATTTGTCACTCCGATTGTCGGAGAGGTATCTCTGGGCCCACTCGGTAATGCACATCACTATAAGCCTTGCAAGCATTGCAACTAATGAGCTAGTTGCGGGATGATGTATTACGGACCGAGTAAAGAGACTTGCCGGTAACGAGATTGAACTAGGTATTGAGATACCGACGATCGAATCTCGGGCAAGTAACATACCGATGACAAAGGGAACAACGTATGTTGTTATGCGGTCTGACCGATAAAGATCTTCGTAGAATATGTGGGAGCCAATATGAGCATCCAGGTTCCGCTATTGGTTATTGACCGGAGAGGTGTCTCGGTCATTTCTACATAGTTCTCGAACCCGTAGGGTCCGCACGCTTAACGTTACGATGACGGTTATATTATGAGTTTATGTGTTTTGATGTACCGAAGGAGTTCGGAGTCCTGGATGAGATCGGGGACATGACGAGGAGTCTCGAAATGGCCGAGACGTAAGGATCGATATATTGTACGACTATATTTGGACTTCGGAAAGGTTCCGAGTGATTCGGGTATTTTTCGGAGTACCGGAGAGTTACGGGAATTCGTATTGGGCCTTAATGGGCCATAGGGGAAAGGAGAGAAAGGCCCCAAAGGGTGGCCGCACCCCTCCCCATGGACTAGTCCGAATTGGACTAGGGAGGGGGGGCCTTCCTTCTTTCTCCTTCTCCCTTCCCTTCTCCTATTCCAACAAGGAAAGGAGGAGTCCTACTCCCAGTGGGAGTAGGACTCCCCCCTTGGCGCGCCCTCCTCCTCGGCCGGCGGCCTCCCCCTTGCTCCTTTATATACGGGGGCAGGGGGGCACCCCATAAACACAACAATTGATCATTGATCTCTTAGCCGTGTGCGGTGCCCCCCTCCACCATATTACACCTCGATAATATCGTAGCGGTGCTTAGGCGAAGCCCTGCGCCGGTAGAACATCATCATTGTCACCACGCCGTCGTGCTGACGAAACTCTCCCTCAACACTCGGCTGGATCGGAGTTCGAGGGACGTCATCGAGCTGAACGTGTGCTGAACTCGGAGGTGCCGTGCGTTCGGTACTTGATCGGTCGGATCGTGAAGACGTACGACTACATCAACCGCGTTGTGTTAACGCTTCCGCTTTCGGTCTACGAGGGTACGTGGACAACACTCTCCCCTCTCATTGCTATGCATCACCATGATCTTACGTGTGCGTAGGAAATTTTTGGAAATTACTACGTTACCCAACAGTGGCATCCGAGCCTGGTTTTATGCGTTGATGTCATGCACGAGTAGAACACAAGTGAGTTGTGGGCATACTGCTTACCAGCATGTCATACTTTGGTTCAGCGGTATTGTGAGATGAAGCTGCCCGGACCGACATTACGCATACGCTTACGCAAGATTGGTTTCACCGTTGCGAGCACTCGTTGCTTAAAGGTGACTGGCGGGTGTCTGTCTCTCTCACTTTAGTTGAACCGAGTGTGGCTACGCCCGGTCCTTGCGAAGGTTAAAACAGCACCAACTTGACAAACTATCGTTGTGGTTTTGATGCATAGGTAAGAACGGTTCTTGCTAAGCCCGTAGCAGCCACGTAAAACTTGCAACAACAAAGTAGAGGACGTCTAACTTGTTTTTGCAGGGCATGTTGTGATGTGATATGGTCAAGACATGATGCTATATTTTATTGTATGAGATGATCATGTTTTGTAACCGAGTTATCGGCAACTGGCAGGAGCCATATGGTTGTCGCTTTATTGTATGCAATGCAATCGCCATGTAATTGTTTTACTTTATCACTAAGCGGTAGCGATAGTCGTAAAAGCAATAGTTGGCGAGACGACAACGATACTATGATGGAGATCAAGATGTCACGCCGGTGACGATGGTGATCATGACGGTGCTTCGGAGATGGAGATCACAAGCACAAGATGATGATGGCCATATCATATCACTTATATTGATTGCATGTGATGTTTACCTTTTATGCATCTTATCTTGCTTTGATTGACGGTAGCATTATAAGATGATCTCTCACTAAAATATCAAGATAAAAGTGTTCTCCCTGAGTATGCACCGTTGCGAAAGTTCTTCGTGCTGAGACACCACGTGATGATCGGGTGTGATAGGCTCTACGTTCAAATACAACGGGTGCAAAACAGTTGCACACGCGGAATACTCAGGTTAAACTTGACGAGCCTAGCATATGCAGATATGGCCTCGGAACACGGAGACCGAAAGGTCGAGCGTGAATCATATAGTAGATATGATCAACATAGTGATGTTCACCATTGAAACTACTCCATCTCACGTGATGATCGGACATGGTTTAGTTGATTTGGATCACGTAATCACTTAGATGATTAGAGGGATGTCTATCTAAGTGGGAATTCTTAAGTAATATGATTAATTGAACTTAAATTTATCATGAACTTAGTCCTGATAGTATTTTGCAAATTATGTTGTAGATCAATAGCTCGCATTGTTGCTTCCCTGTGTTTATTTTTGATATGTTCCTAGAGAAAAATTATGTTGAAAGATGTTAGTAGCAAAGATGCGGATTGGATCCGTGATCTGAGGATTATCCTCATTGCTGCACAGAAAAATTATGTCCTTGATGCACCCGCTAGGTGACAGACCTATTGCAGGAGCAGATGCAGACGTTATGAACGTTTGGCTAGCTCAATATGATGACTACTTGATAGTTTAGTGCACCATACTTAACGGCTTAGAATCGGGACTTCAAAGACATTTTGAACGTCATGGACCATATGAGATGTTCCAGGAGTTGAAGTTAATATTTCAAGCAAATACCCGAGTTGAGAGATATGAAGTCTCCAACAAGTTCTATAGCTAAAAGATGGAGGAGAATAGCTCAAGGAGTGAGCATGTGCTCAGATTGTCTGGGTACTACAATCGCTTGAATCAAGTAGGAGTTACTCTTCCAGATAAAATAGTGATTGACAGAATTCTCTAGTCACCATCACCAAGTTAGTAGAACTTCGTGATGAACTATAGTATGCAAGGGATGACGAAAGTAATTCCCGAGCTCTTCGTGATGCTGAAATCGGCGAAGGTAGATATCAAGAAAAACATCAAGTGTTGATGGTTGACGAGACCACTAGTTTCAAGAAAAGGGCAAAGGGAAGAAGGGGAACTTCAAGAAGAACGGCAAGCAAGTTGCTGCTCAAGTGAAGAAGCCTAAGTCTGGTCCTAAGCCTGAGACTAAGTGCTTCTACTGCAAAGGGACTGGTCACTGGAAGCGGAACTACCCCAACTATTTGGTGGATAAGAAGGATGGAAAAGTGAACAAAGGTATATTGGATATACATGTTATTGATGTGTACTTTACTAGTGTTTATAGCAACCCCTCGGTATTTGATACTGGTTCAGTTGCTAAGAGTAGTAACTCGAAACGGGAGTTGCAGAATAAACAAAGACTAGTAAAAGGCGAGGTGACGATGTGTGTTGGAAGTAGTTCCAAGATTGATATGATCATCATCGCACACTCCCTATACTTTCGGGATTAGTGTGGAAACTAAATAAGTGTTATTTGGTGTTTGCGTTGAGCATGAATATGATTTGATCATGTTTGTTGCAATACGGTTATTCATTTAAATTAGAGAATAATTGTTGTTATGTTTACATGAATAAAACCTTCTATGGTCATACACCCAATAAAATGGTTTGTTGGATCTCGATCGTAGTGATACACATATTCATAATAATGAAGCCAAAAGATGCAAAGTTAATAATGATATTGCAACTTATTTGTGGCACTGCCGTTTAGGTCATATTGGTGTAAAGCGCATGAAGAAACTCCATACTAATGGGATTTTGGAATCACTTGATTATGAATCACTTGATGCGTGCGAACCGTGCCTCATGGGCAAGATGACTAAAACGCCGTTCTCCGGAACTATGGAGAGAGCAACAGATTTGTTGGAAATCATACATACAGATGTATGTGGTCCGATGAATATTGAGGCTCGTAGCAGGTATCATTATTTTCCGACCTTCACAGATGATTTGAGCAGATATGGGTATATCTACTTGATGAAACAGAAGTCTGAAACATTTGAAAAGTTCATATAATTTCAGGGTGAAGTGGAAAATCATCGTAACAAGAAAATAAAGTTTCTACGATCTGATCGTGGAGAAGAGTATTTGAGTTACGAGTTTGGCCTTCAATTAAAACAATGCGAAATAGTTTCACTACTCACGCCACCTAGAACACCACGGTGTAATGGTGTGTCCGAACATCGTAACCGTACTTTATTAGATATGGTGCGATATATGATGTCTCTTACCGATCTACCACTATCGTTTTGGGGTTATGCATTAGAGACAGCTGCATTCACGTTAAATAGGGTACCATCTAAATCCGTTGAGATGACATCTTATGAACTGTGGTTTGGCAAGAAACCAAAGTTGTCGTTTCTTAAAGTTTGGGGTTGCGATGCTTATGTGAAAAGGTTTCATCCTGATAAGCTCAAACCCAAATCGGAGAAATGTGTCTTCATAGGATACCCAAAGGAGACCGTTGGGTACACCTTCTATCACAGATCCGAAGGCAAGACATTCGTTGCTAAGAATGGATCCTTTCTAGAGAAGGAGTTTCTCTCGAAAGAAGTGAGTGGGAGGAAAGTAGAACTTGATGAGGTAACTGTACCTGCTCCCTTATTGGAAAGTAGTTCATCACAGAAATCTGTTCCAGTGACTCCTACACCAATTAGTGAGGAAGTTAATGATGATGATCATGTAACTTCAGATCAAGTTACTACCAAACCTCGTAGGTAAACCAGAGCGAGATCCGCACCAGAATGGTACGGTAATCCTGTTCTGGAGGTTATGTTACTAGACCATGACGAACCTACAAACTATGAAGAAGCGATGGTGAGCCCAGATTCCGCAAAATGGCTTGAGGCCATGAAATCTGAGATGAGATCCATGTATGAGAACAAAGTGTGGACTTTGGTTGACTTGCCCGATGATCGGCAAGCAATTGAGAATAAATGGATTGTCAAGAGGAAGACGGACGCTAATAGTAGTATCACTATCTACAAAGCTAGAATTATCGCAAAAAGGTTTTCGACAAGTTCAAGATGTTGACTACGATGAGAGTTTCTCACTCGTATCTATGCTTAAATCTGTCCGAATCATGTTAGCAATTGCCGCATTTTATGAAATCTGGCAAAGGGATAAACAAAACTGCATTCCTTGATGGATTTATTAAAGAAGAATTGTATATGATACAACCAGAAGGTTTTGTCAATCCTAAAGGTGCTAACAAAATATGCAAGCTCCAGCGATCCATCAATGGACTGGTGCAAGCATCTCGGAGTTGGAATATGCGCTTTGATAAGTTGATCAAAGCATATAGTTGTATACAGACTTGCGGTGAAGCCTGTATTTACAAGAAAGTGAGTGGGAGCACTACAGCATTTCTGATAAGTATATGTGAATGACATATTGTTGATCAGAAATAATGTAGAATTATTCTGCAAAGCATAAAGGAGTGTTTGAAAGGAGTTTTTCAAAGATAGACCTCGGTGAAGCTGCTTACATATTGAGCATCAAGATCTATAGAGATAGATGAAGACGCTTGATAAGTTTTTCAATGAGTACATACCTTAACAAGATTTTGAAGTAGTTCAAAATAGAATAGTCAAAGAAAAGAGTTCTTTCCTGTGTTACAAGGTGTGAAATTGAGTAAAGACTCAAAGCCCGACCACGGCAAAAGATAGAAAGAGAATGAAAGTCATTCCCTATGCCTTGGCCATAGGTTCTATAAAGTATGTCATGCTGTGTACCAGATCTATTGTATACCCTACACTGATTTTGGCAAGGGAGTACAATAGTGATCTAGGAGTAGATCACTGGACAGCGGTCAAAATTATCCTTACTGGAATAAGGATATGTTTCTCGATTATGGAAGTGACAAAAGGCTCGTCGTAAAAGGTTACGTCGATGCAAGTTTTGACACTAATCTAGATGACTCTAAGGCTCGTCGTAAAAGGTTACGTCGTTGCTTTGGATCACGTAATCACTTAGATGATTAGAGAGATGTCTATCTAAGTGGGAGTTCTTAAGTAATATGATTAATTGAACTTAAATTTATCATGAACTTAGTCCTGATAGTATTTTGCAAATTATGTTGTAGCTCAATAGCTCGCGTTGTTGCTTCCCTGTGTTTATTTTTTGTTCCTAGAGAAAAATTATGTTGAAAGATGTTAGTAGCAAAGATGCGGATTGGATCCGTGATCTGAGGATTATCCTCATTGCTGCACAGAAAAATTATGTCCTTGATGCACCGCTAGGTGACAGATCTATTGCAGGAGCAGATGCAGACGTTATGAACGTTTGGCTAGCTCAATATGATGACTACTTGATAGTTTAGTGCACCATGCTTAACGGCTTAGAATCTGGACTTCAAAGACGTTTTGAACGTCATGGACCATATGAGATGTTCCAGGAGTTGAAGTTAATATTTCAAGCAAATACCCGAGTTGAGAGATATGAAATCTCCAACAAGTTCTATAGCAAAAAGATGGAGGAGAATCGCTCCACTAGTGAGCATGTGCTCAGATTGTCTGGGTACTACAATCGCTTGAATCAAGTGGGAGTTTATCTTCCAGATAAAATAGTGATTGACAGAATTCTCTAGTCACCATCACCAAGTTAGTAGAACTTCGTGATGAACTATGGTATGCAAGGGATGACGAAAGTAATTCCTGAGCTCTTCGTGATGCTGAAATCGACGAAGGTAGGAATCAAGAAAAACATCAAGTGTTGATGGTTGACGAGACCACTTCAAGTATTGAACTAGGTATTGAGATACCGACGATCGAATCTCGGGCAAGTAACATACCGATGACAAAAGGAACAACGTATGTTGTTATGCGGTCTGACCGATAAAGATCTTCGTAGAATATGTGGGAGCCAATATGAGCATCCAGGTTCCGCTATTGGTTATTGACCGGAGAGGTGTCTCGGTCATTTCTACATAGTTCTCGAACCCGTAGGGTCCGCACGCTTAACGTTACGATGACGGTTATATTATGAGTTTATGTGTTTCGATGTACCGAAGGAGTTCGGAGTCCCGGATGAGATCAGGGACATGACGAGGAGTCTCGAAATGGCCGAGACGTAAAGATCAATATATTGGACGACTATATTCGGACTTCGGAAAGGTTCCGAGTGATTCGGGTATTTTTCGGAGTACCGGAGAGTTACGGGAATTCGTATTGGGCCTTAATGGGCCATAGGGGAAAGGAGAGAAAAGCCCCAAAGGGTGGCCGCATCCCTCCCCATGGACTAGTCCGAATTGGACTAGGGAGGGGGCGCCCTCTTCCTTCTTTCTCCTTCTCCCTTCCCTTCTCCTATTCCAACAAGGAAAGGAGGAGTCCTACTCCCGGTGGGAGTAGGACTCCCCCCTTGGCGCGCCCTCCTCCTTGGCCGGCGGCCTCCCCCTTGCTCCTTTATATACGGGGGTAGGGGGGCACCCCATAGACACAACAATTGATCATTGATCTCTTAGCCGTGTGCGGTGCCCCCCTCCACCATATTACACCTCGATAATATCGTAGCGGTGCTTAGGCGAAGCCCTGCGTCGGTAGAACATCATCATTGTCACCACGCCGTCGTGCTGACGAAACTCTCCCTCAACACTCGGCTGGATCGGAGTTCGAGGGACATCATCGAGCTGAACGTGTGCTGAACTCGGAGGTGCCGTGCGTTCGGTACTTGATCGGTCGGATCGTGAAGACGTACGACTAGATCAACCGCGTTGTGTTAACGCTTCCGCTTTCGGTCTACGAGGGTACGTGGACAACACTCTCCCCTCTCATTGCTATGCATCACCATGATCTTGCGTGTGCGTAGGAATTTTTTTGAAATTACTACGTTACCCAACAAGGATGGCATTGTACGGCAGGTGGATGTGGGCAACGTCGAAGTCAATGAGCTCGGTGCGGTAGTTGTCATGCTGGCCGATGGTGACCGGAAGGCGGACCTGCCCTATCGTGGTGGTGGAGCCGTCGGTCACTCCTGAGAAGGGCTTGGTAGGCTGCAGCTGATCATATGGCACTTGAAGGCTGTCGAACATCTCGACGGACAGGACATTGAGCCCTGCGCCGCCGTCGATGAGGGTCTTGGTGACTTGGACGTTGCTGATGACGGGTGAGCAGAGCATCGGAGGGCGCCGGCTGTTGTCGCGCACTTGAGCTGGTCTGATGAGCTGAAGGTGATTGCGCACTTGGACCACCTGAGTGGGCACGTGGCTTCGAGCCTGGGAAGAGCCGCGTTCACCTCACGAGCAAACTGCTTGAAGATACGCTGAGAGGCTGGGGCTTGAGCGCCACCCAAGATGCAGGCGATGGCGCGAGGCTCTTGGAAGCCCCCATCCCCCTCGTCCTGATGATGGTCGTCGTTCCTCCTTGGCGGCGGCGGCAGCAGAGGGAGCCCGGCGTTGCCCTGAGGGCGGTCCTCACGAGGCTGGTCACTCCAGGCGCCCTCGTGAGGTTGGTCCTGCCAGCGGTCCTCCGGAGGCCGGTCACGCCACTCCTGGCGGGGGCCGCGGTCATCCTAGCGTCCCCCACTTCATCCTCCTCCTCGGCCATAGCCCCGGTCGTTGCGCTCGGGGCGTCGACCGAAACGCCCATCGCAGATGGCCCTGAGCTCCTGACAGTCGCTAGTGTTGTGGCTGTGAATGTTGTGGAAGGCGCAGAAAGGGTGGTTGGCCTTGGACGACTCGGGGTGGTCGCGGCCACGCTTCATCTCTGGCTCTGCCGCGAGCACGGCAGCCTCCTTGCGTTTCACGTCCTTGATCTTGGCCTTCTTGTCCTCCTGGTCGGCAGCGGGGAGCTCGAGGAGGGAAATGCGCCCTTCCTCAGCTCTCGTGCACTTGGTCGCCATGTTAAACATCTCCAGGGCCGTGCACATCTCCACGTGGATGGCGAGCTCTTCCTTCATCTTGACGTCGCAAACGCCCTCGAAAAACACGGAGATAATGGCCTCGTCCGTCACCTTGGGGATCTTGAGGCGAACGATGTTGAAGCGATGGATGTACTTCTGCAGGGTTTCCCCTGGCTGCTGCTTGATGCGCCGTAAGTCACCTGCGGCCAGCGGGCAGTCGCGAGTGCCCTGGAAGTTGGCGACGAAACTCTCGCGCATCTCGCCCCAGGAGGAGATCGATCCCGCGGGCAGGTTCAGGAGCCATGAGCGCGCGCCATCCTTGAGGGCCATAGGGAACCAATTCGCCATGACCTTCTCTTCGCCGTTGGCCGCCTCGATGCTTAGCTCATAGAGCTGCAGGAACTCTGTGGGGTCGGGGGTGCCGTCGTAGCGCGGAGGCAGGTCCGGCTTGAACTTGCCAGGCCAGACGACACTACGCAGATCGGGAGTGAAGGCATGGCAACCTGCTGTGGTCACCCGAGCCCGTCGCGGAGGCGGGGCCTGGTCTTGATACCCACGCGCTGAAGGAAATATGCCCTAGAGGCAATAATAAAGTTATTATGTATTTCCTCATATCATGATAAATGTTTATTATTCATGCTAGAATTGTATTAACCGGAAACATGATACATGTGTGAATACATAGAAAAACAGAGTGTCACTAGTATACCTCTACTAGACTAGCTCGTTGATCAAAGATGGTTATGTTTCCTAGCCATAGACATGAGTTGTCATTTGATTAACGGGATCACATCATTAGGAGAATGATGTGATTGACTTGACCCATTCCGTTAGCTTAGCACTTGATCGTTTAGTACGTTGCTATTGCTTTCCTCATGACTTATACATGTTCCTATGACTATGAGATTATGCAACTCCCGTTTATCGGAGGAACACTTTGTGTGCTACCAAACGTCACAACGTAACTAGGTGATTGTAAAGGTGCTCTACAGGTGTCTCCAAAGGTACTTGTTGGGTTGGCGTATTTTGAGATTAGGATTTGTCACTCCGATTGTCGGAGAGGTATCTCTGGGCCCACTCGGTAATGCACATCACTATAAGCCTTGCAAGCATTCTAACTAATGAGTTAGTTGCGGGATGATGTATTACGGAACGAGTAAAGAGACTTGCCGGTAACGAGATTGAACTAGGTATTGAGATACCGACGATCGAATCTCGGGCAAGTAACATACCAATGAGAAAGGGAACAACATATGTTGTTATGCGGTTTGACCGATAAAGATCTTCGTAGAATATGTAGGAGGCAATATGAGCATCCAGGTTCCGCTATTGGTTATTGACCGGAGACGTGTCTCGGTCATGTCTACATAGTTCTCGAACCCGTAGGGTCCGCACGCTTAAAGTTAGATGACGATCGTTATTATGAGTTTTGTGTTTTGATGTACTGAAGGTAGTTCGGAGTCCCGGATATGATCACGGACATGACGAGGAGTCTCTAAATGGTCGAGACGTAAAGATCGATATATTGGACGACTATGATTGGACACCGGAATGGTTTCGGGGAGTTTCGGACATATACCGGAGTACCGGGGGGTTACCGGAACCCCCCGGGGAGTTTAATGGGCCAAGATGGGCCTTAGTGGAGAAGAGGAGGGGCGGCTAGGGCAGGCCGCGCGCCCCTCCCCTCAAGTCCGAATTGGACAAGGAGGGGGGTGGGGCGGCAGCCCCCTTTCCTTCCTCCTCTCTCCTTCCCTTCCTTTTCCCCTCCTACTCCAACTAGGAAAAGAGGGAGTCCTACTCCCAATGGGAGTAGGACTCCTCCCTGGCGCACCCTCCTCCTGGCCGGCCGTCTCCTCCCCCTGGTCCTTTATATACGGGGGCAGGGGGCACCTCTAGACACACAAGTTGATCGATTTATCTATTCCAGCCGTGTGCGGTGCCCCCCTCCACCATATTCCACCTCGGTCATATCGTAGCGGTGCTTAGGCGAAGCCCTGCGTCGGTAGCAATATCATCACTGTCACCACGTCGTCGTGCTGACGGAACTCTCCTGTGAAGCTCTGCCGGATCGGAGCTCGCGGGACGTCATCGAGCTGAACGTGTGCTGAACTCGGAGGTGCCGTAGGTTTGGTACTTGGATCGGTCGGATCATGAAGACGTACGACTACATCAACCGCGTTGTGCTAACGCTTCCGCTTTCAGTCTACGAGGGTGCGTGGACAACACTCTCCCCTCTCGTTGCTATGCATCACCATGATCCTGTGTGTGTGCGTAGGAATTTTTTTGAAATTACTACGTTCCCCAGCAGTGGCATCCGAGCCTGGTTTTATGCGTAGATGTTATATGCACGAGTAGAACAAAAGTGAGTTGTGGGCGATACAAGTCATACTGCTTACCAGCATGTCATACTTTGGTTCGGCGGTATTGTTGGATGAAGCGGCCCGGACCGACATTATGTGTACGCTTACGCGAGACTGGTTCTACCGACGTGCTTTGCACATAGGTGGCTGGCGGGTGTCAGTTTCTCGAACTTTAGTTGAACCGAGTGTGGCTACGCTCGGTCCTTGAGAAGGTTAAAACAGCACTAACTTGATGAACTATCATTGTGGTTTTGATGCGTAGGTAAGAACGGTTCTTGCTCAGCCCGTAGCAGCCACGTAAAACTTGCAACAACAAAGTAGAGGACGTCTAACTTGTTTTGCAGGGCATGTTGTGATGTGATATGGTCAAGGCATGATGCTATATTTTATTGTATGAGATGATCATGTTTTGTAACCAAGCTATCGGCAACTGGCAGGAGCCATATGGTTGTCACTTTATTGTATGCAATGCAATCGCCCTGTAATTGCTTTACTTTATCACTAAGCGGTAGCGATAGTCATAAAAGAAATAGTTGGCGAGACAACAACGATGCTACGATGGAGATCAAGGTGTCGCGCCGGTGACGATGGTGATCATGACGGTGCTTCGGAGATGGAGATCACAAGCACAAGATGATGATGGCCATATCATATCACTTATATTGATTGCATGTGATGTTTATCTTTTATGCATCTTATTTTGCTTAGATCGACGGTAGCATTATAAGATGATCTCTCACTAAATTTCAATGTATAAGTGTTCTCCCTGAGTATGCACCGTTGCGAAAGTTCTTCGTGCTGAGACACCACATGATGATCAGGTGTGATAAGCTCTACGTTCAAATACAACGGGTGCAAAACAGTTGCACACGCGGAATACTCAGGTTAAACTTGACGAGCCTAGCATATGCAGATATGGCCTCGGAACACTGAGACCGAAAGGTTGAGCGTGAATCATATAGTAGATATGATCAACATAGTGATGTTCACCATTGAAACTACTCCATCTCACGTGATGATCGGACATGGTTTAGTTGATATGGATCACGTGATCACTTAAAGGATTAGAGGGATGTCTATCTAAGTGGGAGTTCTTTAATAATTTGATTAACTGAACTTTAATTTATCATGAACTTAGTACCTGATAGTATTTTGCATGTCTATGTTGTTGTAGATAGATGGCCCGTGCTGTTGTTCCGTTGAATTTTAATGCGTTCCTTGAGAAAGCAAAGTTGAAAGATGATGGTAGCAATTACACGGACTGGGTCCGTAACTTGAGGATTATCCTCATTGCTGCACAGAAGAATTACGTCCTGGAAGCACCGCTAGGTGCCAGACCTGCTGCAGGAGCAACACCAGATGTTATGAACGTCTGGCAGAGCAAAGTTGATGACTACTTCATAGTTCAGTGTGCCATGCTTTACGGCTTAGAACCGGGACTTCAACGACGTTTTGAACGTCATGGAGCATATGAGATGTTCCAGGAGTTGAAGTTAATATTTAAAGCAAATGCCCGGATTGAGAGATATGAAGTCTCCAATAAGTTCTACAGCTTCAAGATGGAGGAGAATAGTTCTGTCAGTGAGCATATACTCAGAATGTCTGGGTATAACAATCACTTGATTCAACTGGGAGTTAATCTTCCGGATGATAGTGTTATTGACAGAATTCTTCAGTCACTGCCACCAAGCTACAAGAGCTTCGTGATGAACTATAACATGCAAGGGATGAATAAGACAATTCCCGAGCTCTTCGCAATGCTAAAGGCTGCGGAGGTAGAAATCAAGAAGGAGCATCAAGTGTTGATAGTCAACAAGACCACCAGTTTCAAGAAAAAGGGCAAAGGGAAGAAGAAGGGGAACTTCAAAAAGAACAACAAACAAGTTGCTGCTCAAGAGAAGAAACCCAAGTCTGGACCTAAGCCTGAGACTGAGTGCTTCTACTACAAGCAAACTGGTCACTGGAAGCGGAACTGCCCCAAGTATTTGGCGGATAAGAAGTATGGCAAGGTGAACAAAGGTATATGTGATATACATGTTATTGATGTGTACCTTACTAATGCTCGCAGTAGCACCTGGGTATTTGATACTGGTTCTGTTGCTAATATTTGCAACTCGAAACAGGGGCTACGGATTAAGCGATGATTGGCTAAGGACGAGGTGACGATGCGCGTGGGATATGGTTCCAATGTCGATGTGATCGCGGTCGGCACGCTACCTCTACATCTACCTTCGGGATTAGTTTTAGACCTAAATAATTGTTATTTGGTGCCAGCGTTGAGCATGAACATTATATCTGGATCTTGTTTGATGCGAGACGGTTATTTATTTAAATCAGAGAATAATGGTTGTTCTATTTATATGAGTAATATCTTTTATGGTCATGCACCCTTGAAGAGTGGTCTATTTTTGTTGAATCTTGATAGTAGTGATACACATATTCATAATATAGAAGCCAAAAGATGCAGAGTTGATAATGATAGTGCAACTTATTTGTGGCACTGCCGTTTAGGTCATATTGGTGTAAAGCGGATGAAGAAACTCCATACTGATGGACTTTTGGAATCACTTGGTACTTGCGAACCATGCCTCATGGGCAAGATGACTAAAACGCCGTTCTCCGGAACTATGGAGCGAGCAACAGATTTGTTGGAAATCATACATACTAATGTATGTGGTCCAATGAATGTTGAGGCTCGCGGCGGGTACCGTTATTTTCTCACCTTCACAGATGATTTGAGCAGATATGGGTATATCTACTTAATGAAACATAAGTCTGAAACATTTGAAAAGTTCAAAGAATTTCAGAGTGAAGTAGAAAATCATCGTAACAAGAAAATAAAGTTTCTACGATCTGATCGTGGAGGAGAATATTTGAGTTACGAGTTTGGTCTTCATTTGAAACAATGCGGAATAGTTTCGCAACTCACGCCACCCGGAACACCACAGCGTAATGGTGTGTCAGAACGTCGTAATCATACTTTACTAGATATGGTGCGATCTATGATGTCTCTTACTGATTTACCGCTATCATTTTGGGGTTATGCTTTAGAGACGGCTGCATTCACGTTAAATAGGGCACCGTCTAAATCCGTTGAGACGACGCCTTATGAACTATGGTTTGGCAAGAAACCAAAGTTGTCGTTTCTTAAAGTTTGGGGCTGCGATGCTTATGTGAAAAAGCTTCAACCTGATAAGCTCGAACCCAAATCGGAGAAATGTGTCTTCATAGGATACCCAAAGGAAACTGTTGGGTACACCTTCTATCACAGATCTGAAGGCAAGACTTTTGTTGCTAAATTTGGATCCTTTCTAGAGAAGGAGTTTCTCTCGAAAGAAGTGAGTGGGAGGAAAGTAGAACTTGATGAGGTAACTGTACCTGCTCCCTTATTGGAAAGTAGTTCATCACAGAAACCGGTTCCTGTGACAGCTACACCAATTAGTGAGGAAGCTAATGATATTGATCATGAAACTTCAGATCAAGTTACTACCAAACCTCGTAGGTCAACCAGAGTAAGATCCGCACCAGAGTGGTATGGTAATCCTGTTCTGGAGGTCATGTTACTAGACCATGATGAACCTACGAAATATGAGGAAGCGATGATGAGCCCAGATTCCGCAAAATGGCTTGAGGCCATGAAATCTGAGATGGGATCCATGTATGAGAAGAAAGTGTGGACTTTGGTTGACTTGCCCGATGATCGGCAAGCCATTGAGAATAAATGGATCTTCAAGAAGAAGACTGACGCTGATGGTAATGTTACTGTCTATAAAGCTCGACTTGTTGCGAAAGGTTTTCGACAAGTTCAAGGGATTGACTATGATGAGACTTTCTCACCCGTAGCGATGCTTAAGTCTGTCCGAATCATGTTAGCAATTGCCGCATTTTATGATTATGAAATTTGGCAAATGGATGTAAAGACTACATTCCTGAATGGATTTCTAGAAGAAGAGTTATATATGATGCAACCTGAAGGTTTTATCGATCCAAAAGGTGCTAACAAAGTGTGCAAGCTCCAGTGATCCATTTATGGACTGGTGCAAGCCTCTCGGAGTTGGAATAAACGCTTTGATAGTGCGATCAAAGCATATGGTTTTATACAGACTTTTGGAGAAGCCTGTATTTACAAGAAAGTGAGTGGGAGCTCTGTAGCATTTCTGATATTATATGTGGATGACATATTGCTGATTGGAAATGATATAGAATTTCTGGATAGCATAAAAGGATACTTGAATAAGAGTTTTTCAATGAAAGACCTCGGTGAAGCTGCTTACATATTAGGCATCAAGATCTATAGAGATAGATCAAGACGCTTGATAGGACTTTCACAAAGCACATACTTTGATAAAGTTTTGAAGAAGTTCAAAATGGATCAAGCAAAGAAAGGGTTCTTGCCTGTGTTACAAGGTGTGAAGTTGAGTCAGACTCAATGCCCGACCACTGCAGAAGATAGAGAGAAAATGAAAGATGTTCCATATGCTTCAGCCATAGGCTGTATCATGTATGCAATGCTGTGTACCAGACCTGATGTGTGTCTTGCTATTAGCCTAGCAGGGAGGTACCAAAGTAATCCAGGAGTGGATCACTGGACAACAGTCAAGAACATCCTGAAATACCTGAAAAGGACTAAGGATATGTTTCTCGTTTATGGAGGTGACAAAGAGCTAGTCGTAAATGGTTACGTCGATGCAAGCTTTGACACTGATTCGAACGATTCTAAATCACAAACCGGATACGTGTTTACATTGAACGGTGGAGCTGTCAGTTGGTGCAGTTCTAAACAAAGCGTCGTGGCGAGATCTACGTGTGAAGCGGAGTACATAGCTGCTTCGGAAGTAGCAAATGAAGGAGTCTTGATGAAGGAGTTCATATCCGATCTACGTGTCATAACTAGTGCATCGGGTCCAATGAAAATCTTCTGTGAGATTACTGGTGCAATTGCCTTGGCAAAGGAATCCAAATTTCATAAGAGGAGCAAGCACATCAAGAGACGCTTCAATTCCATCTGGGACCAAGTCCAGGTGGGAGACATAGAGATTTGCAAGATACATATGGATCTGAATGTTGCAGACCCGTTGACTAAGCCGCTTCCCCTAGCAAAACATGATCAGCACCAAAACTCCATGGGTGTTAGAATCATTACTGTGTAATCTAGATTATAGACTCTAGTGCAAGTGGGAGACTGAAGGAAATATGCCCTAGAGGCAATAATAAAGTTATTATTTATTTCCTCATATCATGATAAATGTTTATTATTCATGCTAGAATTGTATTAACCGGAAACATGATACATGTGTGAATACATAGACAAACAGAGTGTCACTAGTATGCCTCTACTAGACTAGCTCGTTGATCAAAGATGGTTATGTTTCCTAGCCATAGACATGAGTTGTCATTTGATTAACGGGATCACATCATTAGGAGAATGATGTGATTGACTTGACCCATTCCGTTAGCTTAGCACTTGATCGTTTAGTATGTTGCTATTGCTTTCCTCATGACTTATACATGTTCCTATGACTATGAGATTATGCAACTCCCGTTTACCGGAGGAACACTTTGTGTGCTACCAAACATCACAACGTAACTGGGTGATTATAAAGGTGCTCTACAGGTGTCTCCAAAGGTACTTGTTGGGTTGGCGTATTTCGAGATTAGGATTTGTCACTCTGATTGTCGGAGAGGTATCTCTGGGCCCACTCGGTAATGCACATCACCATAAGCCTTGCAAGCATTGTAACTAATGAGTTAGTTGCGGGATGATGTATTACGGAATGAGTAAAGAGACTTGCCGGTCACGAGATTGAACTAGGTATTGAGATACCGACGATCGAATCTCGGGCAAGTAACATACCGATGACAAAGGGAACAACGTATGTTATTACGCGGTTTGACCGATAAAGATCTTCGTAGAATATGTAGGAGGCAATATGAGCATCTAGGTTCCGCTATTGGCTATTGACCGGAGACGTGTCTCGGTCATGTCTACATAGTTCTCGAACCCGTAGGGTCCGCACGCTTAAAGTTAGATGACGATCGGTATTATGAGTTTTGTGTTTTGATGTACCGAAGGTAGTTCGGAGTCCCGGATATGATCACGGACATGATGAGGAGTCTCGAAATGGTCGAGACGTAAAGATCGATATATTGGACGACTATGTTCGGACACCGGAATGGTTTCGGGGAGTTTCGGACATATACCGGAGTACCGGGGGGTTACCGGAACCCCCCGGGGAGTTTAATGGGCCAAGATGGGCCTTAGTGGAGAAGAGGAGGGGCGGCTAGGGCAGACCGCGCGCCCCGTCCCCCTCTAGTCCGAATTGGACAAGGAGGGGGGCGGCGCCCCCCTTTCCTTCCTCCTCTCTCCTTCCCTTCCTTTTCCCCTCCCACTCCAACTAGGAAAAGAGCGAGTCCTACTCCCGGTGGGAGTAGGACTCCTCCCTGGCGCGCCCTCCTCCTGGCCGGCCGCCTCCTCCTCCTGGTCCTTTATATACGGGGGCAGGGGTACCTCTAGACACACAAGTTGATCGATTGATCTATTCCAGCCGTGTGCGGTGCCCCCCTCCACCATATTCCACTCGGTCATATCGTAGCGGTGCTTAGGCGAAGCCCTGCGTCGGTATCAACATCATCACCGTCACCACGCCGTCGTGCTGACGGCACTCTCCTGTGAAGCTCTGCTGGATCGAAGTTCGCGGGACGTCATCGAGCTGAACGCGTGCTTAACTCGGAGGTGCCGTACGTTCGGTACTTGGATCGGTTGGATCGTGAAGACGTACGACTACATCAACCGCGTTGTGCTAATGCTTCCGCTTTCGGTCTACGAGGGTACATGGACAACACTCTCCCCTCTCGTTGCTATGCATCACCATGATCATGTGTGTGTGCGTAGGAATTTTTTTGAAATTACTACGTTCCCCATCACGTGCCGCCGCGGCAAGCGGCACGTGGTCTTGGCGTTGTGGTGCTAGGAGCGCAGGAACATTTTCTTGCAGCCGAGGGACTTCTTGGCAGCTTCCTTCTTCGTGCGCGGGCGCCCGGCGTGGTGGGTCACGCCGCGGGACCGCGCGTCTTGGTGCGAGGGCAGCGTCTTGATGCGGAGGTGGTGGAGGCGCTCCATGGGCGACGTCGCCCGCTGTTGGTGGTGGTCGAGGTAGCGAAGGGGACGGTGCACGAGAGCCCCCAGCGGCGCTGACGAGCTCGGTGATGCAGTCGAGCCAGTCGTCGTAGAGGTCGTCGACTGGACAGTAGCGCAGGAGCTCACGTGCCATGAGCAACGCAGCCTACGCGTCCGTGGGCGTGCCACGAGCGTGAGATGACGAGCCGTCCGGAGTCAGCGACGTGGTGGCGGTGCGTCCGTCTCGCCGCACAGAGGGGTGCAGCGACGAAGCTTGCTGCTCGTTCCCTACCGGGCCGGTGGCCGCGTTGGCAGCAGGCGATGGAGAACGGCGGGGTGGCCCGCCGACGGGCGCCGTCTGAGCGACGCGAGCGGCGAGGGCGGCACGGCGCTCGGCACGGGCTCGGCGAGCATCAGCCATGGATCCGGTGGAGCAGCGGAGCGCGGATCGACAAAAGAAAGGCTTCGGCGCCCCCTACCTGGCGCGCTAAATTTCGGATTGTGGGTTCCGGCAAACCCTTGAGGTTCAAACACTGGGGTGCGCAAGAATATCTCTCTCTCTCTCTCTCTCTCTCGCTCGCTCTCGCAACGATCTCAAGGCCTAACTCGACGAACCCAAAGAACAAGAGACACGAGGGTTTATACTGGTTCGGGCCACCGTTGTGGTGTAATACCCTACTCCAGTGTGGTGTGGTGGATTGCCTTGTAGGTTGAGGATGAACAATACAAGGTATGAACAACCTCCTGAGGGGAGGTGTTCTTAAGCTCGATGAGCTCGTGCGCTCAGGATGGTCTGAATGATTCGTCCCTCACTATGGTGTGGCTAGTCCTACTGACACGTCTCCAACGTATCTATAATTTTTGATTGCTCCATGCTATATTATCTTCTGTTTTGGACATTATTGGGCTTTATTATTCACTTTTCTATTATTTTTGGGACTAACCTATTAACCGGAGGCCCAGCCCAGAATTGCTGTTTTTTGCCTATTTCAGAGTTTCGTAGAAAAAGAATATCAAACGGAGTCCAAACGGAATGAAACCTTCGGGAACGTGATTTTCGGAACGAACATGATCCAGGAGACTTGGACCCTACGTCAAGAAACAAAGCAGGAAGCCACGAGGTAGGGGGGAGCGCCTACCCCCCAGGGCGCGCCCTCCACCCTCGTGGGCCCCATGTTGCTCCACCGACGTACTCCTTCCTCCTATATATACCTACGTACCCCAAAATGATCAGATACGGAGCCAAAAACCTAATTCCACCGCCGCAACCTTCTGTACCCACGAGATCCCATCTTGGGGCCTGTTCCGGAGCTTCGCCGGAGGGGGCATCCATCACGGAGGGCTTCTACATCAACACCATAGCCTCTCCGATGAAGTGTGAGTAGTTTACTTCTACATCAAATTACTGTTGGCTTCTTCTCTCTTTTTGGATCTCAATACAATGTTCTCCCCCTCTCTCGTGGAGATCTATTCGATGTAATCTTCTTTTGTGGTGTGTTTGTTGAGACCGATGAATTGTGGGTTTATGATCAATTTTATCTATGAACAATATTTGAATCTTCTCTGAATTCTTTTATGTATGATTGGTTATCTTTGCAAGTCTCTTCGAATTATCAGTTTGGTTTGGCCTACTAGATTGATCTTTCTTGCAATGGGAGAAGTGCTTAGCTTTGGGTTCAATCTTGCGGTGTCCTTTCCCAGTGACAGTAGGGGCAGCAAGGCACGTATTGTATTGTTGCCATCGAGGATAACAAGATGGGTTTTTTTATCATATTGCATGAATTTATCCCTCTACATCATATCATCTTGCTTAAGGCGTTACTCTGTTCTTATGAACTTAATACTCTAGATGCATGCTGGATAGCGGTCGATGTGTGGAGTAATAGTAGTAGATGCAGGCAGGAGTCGGTCTACTTGTCTCGGACGTGATGCCTATATACATGATCATACCTAGATATTCTCATAACTATGCTCAATTCTGTCAATTGCTCAACAGTAATTTGTTCACCCACCGTAAAATACTTATGCTCTTGAGAGAAGCCACTAGTGAAACCTATGGCCCCCGGGTCTATTTTCCATAATATTAATCTCCCGACAACAAGCTATTTCTGACGCAGTTTTTATTTTGTTTTCTTTACTTTGCATCTTTATCATAAAAATACCAAAAATATTATCCTATCATATCTATCAGATCTCACTCTCGTAAGTGACCGTGTAGGGATTGACAACCCCTTATCGCGTTGGTTGCGAGGATTTATTTGTTTTGTGTAGGTGCGAGGGACTCGCGTGTAGCCTCCTACTGGATTGATACCTTGGTTCTCAAAAACTGAGGGAAATACTTACGCTACTTTGCTTCATCACCCTTTCCTCTTCAAGGGAAAACCAACGCAATGCTCAAGAGGTAGCAAGAAGGATTTCTGGCGCCGTTGCCGGGGAGGTCTACGCAAAAGTCAACATACTAAGTACCCATCACAAACCCTTATCTCGCGCATTATATTATTTGCCATTTTCCTCTCGTTTTCCTCTCCCCCACTTCACCTTGTCGTTTTATTCGCCCTCTCTTTTCCGTTCGTCTTTTCGTTTGCCTTGACGTATTACTTGGCCCGTTTGTACGTTTGGTTGAAATAGTTGAGTATTTATTCGTAAACAGAGAAGCTAATATCTATGGATCCTCATCCGCTTGCCAATCTTTTAAGAGATTCAATTATGTTGAACCAATTCCTAGTGATTTGGATGCACTAGATTATCTTTATAAGTTTTTGCTTGAAATCCGTGAATCTGAAAATTGTGATGAAGTGCTTTATGAAGTGATTCACGATAGATCTTTGAATAAAAAGCATGATTGCAATGATTTTATTATAAATTCTATGGATGTAAATTATGCTAATAATATGCAAAACCCTAAGCTTGGGGATGCTAGTTTTGCTATGTCCACTACCTGTTGCAATAATCATGATTGGGGAGATTCTTCTTATGATCTTGAAAATTTATTTAAGCCCCATGATGAATATAAGATTGATAATAGTGTTTGCAATAATATTGAAAGTGGGTTTGGAAGAGTGTCAACTTTAGATCCCCACATATTTGGATAATATTCAATCTTATGAAATTTTTGATAAAGTGGGCTTGGAGAAATCATGACTTTAGTTAATGATAATCCCACTATTTTGGAAGAGTGTCAACTTCGCATGCATGTGGATCGTGTTGAGAATATGTTATGTGATAGCTATATTATTAAATTTTCTTATGATCCTACATGTAATTATTATGAGAGAGGAAAATATGGTTATAGAAATTTTCATGTTACTAAATTACCTCTCGTTATGTTGAGATTGTTATTGTTCCTTTCCGCTTCCTTGCATATGCTAGTTTTTGCTTGCTATGATAATTTGTTTTTCTATAAGATGCCTATGCATAGGAAGTATGTTAGACTTAGATGTGTTTGTCACGTGTTTTATGATGCTCTCTTTGTGCTTCAATTCTTGTCTTTCATGTGAGCATCATTAAAATTATCAATGCCTAGCTAAAAGGCTTTAAAGAAAAGCGCTTGTTGGGAGACAACCCAATATTTTTCCTTGTTGTTATTCAATAAATACTTGATCTAGCCTCTGGATAGATGTGTTTTTATGTTTTAGTTAGTGTTTGTGCCAAGTTAAACCTATAGGATCTTCTTGGATGATAGTTATTTGATCTTGCTGTAATTTCCAGAAACTTTCTGTTCACGAAAATAATTGTCAAAAATCACCAGAACATGATAAAATACTGATTCCAATTGATGCTGATCAATAAAAAAAATTCCTAGGTCTTCCTATTTTGGCTGATTTTTTGGAGTTCCAGAAGTTTGCGTTAGTTACAGATTACTACAGACTGTTCTGTTTTTGACAGATTCTGTTTTTTGTGGGTTGTTTGCTTATTTTGATGAATCTATGGCTAGTAAAAGAGTTTATAAACCATAGATAAGTTGGAATACAGTAGGTTTAACACCAATATAAATAAAGAATGAGTTCATTACAGTACCTTGAAGTGGTCTTTTGTTTTCTTTCGCTAACGGAGCTCAGGAGATTTTCTGATAAGTTTTGTGTTGTGAAGTTTTCAAGTTTTGGTGAAAGATTTGATGGATTATGGAACAAGGAGTGGCAAGAGCCTAAATATTGGGGATGCCCATGGCACCCCCAAGATAATCTAAGGACACCAAAAAGCCAAAGCTTGGGGATGCCCCGGAAGGCATCCCCTCTTTCGTCTACTTCCATCGGTAACTTTACTTGGAGCTATATTTTTATTCACCACATGATACGTGTTTTGCTTGGAGCGTTTTGTATGATTTGAGTCTTTTCTTTTTAGTTTACCACAATCATCCTTGCTGTACACACCCTTTGAGAGAGACACACATGATTCGGAAATTATTAGAATACTCTATGTGCTTCACTTATATCTTTTGAGTTATATAGTTTTGCTCTAGTACTTCACTTAGATCTTTTAGAGCATGGTGGTGGATTTGTTTTTTAGAAACTATTGATCTCTCATGCTTCACTTAGATCATTTTGTGAGTCTTAAATAGCATGGTAATTTGCTTAAATAATCCTAATATGCTAGGTATTCAAGATTAGTAAAAACTTTCTTATGAGTGTGTTGAATACTAAGAAAAGTTTGATGCTTGATAATTGTTTTGAGATATAAAGATGGTGATATTAGAGTCATGCTAGTTGAGTAGCTGTGAATTTGAGAGACACTTGTGTTAAAGTTTGTGATTCCCGTAGCATGCACGTATGGTGAACCGTTATGTGATGAAGTCGGAGCATAATTTATTTGCTGATTGTCTTCCTTATGAGTGGCGGTCGGGGACGAGCGATGGTCTTTTCCTACCAATCTATCCCCCTAGGATCATGCACGTAATACTTTGCTTTGATAACTTGTATATTTTTGCAATAAGTATATGAGTTCTTTATGACTAATGTTGAGTCCATGGATTATACGCACCCTTCTTCCTTCCACCATTGCTAGCCTCTCTAATACCGCGCACTTTTCGCCGGTATCATACACCCACCATATACCTTCCTCAAAACAGCCACCATACCCACCTATCATGGCATTTCCATAGCCATTCCGAGATATATTGCCATGCAACTTACCACCGTTCCGTTTACTATGACACGCTCCATCATTGTCATATTGCTTCGCATGATCATGTAGTTGACATTGTATTTGTGGCAAAGCCACCGTTCATAATTCTTTCATACATGTCGCTCTTGATTCATTGCATATCCCGGTACACCGCCGGAGGCATTCACATGGAGTCATATTTTGTTCTAAGTATTGAGTTGTAATTGTTGAGTTGTAAGAAAATAAAAGTGTGATGATCATCATTTTTAGAGCATTGTCCCAAGTGAGGAAAGGATGATGGAGACTATGATTCCCCCACAAGTCGGGATGAGACTCCGGACGAAAAAAAGAGGCCATAAAAAAGGAGAAAAGGCCCAAATAAAAAAATGAGAGAAAAAGAGAGAAGGGACAATGTTACTATCCTTTTACCACACTTGTGCTTCAAAGTAGCACCATGATGTTCATGATAGGGAGTCTCCTATGATATCACTTTCATATACTAGTGGGAATTTTTCATTATAGAACTTGGCTTGTATATTCCAATGATGGGCTTCCTCAAAATGCCCTAGGTCTTCGTGAGCAAGTGAGTTGGATGCACACCCACTTAGTTTCTTTTGTTGAGCTTTCATATACTTATAGCTCTAGTGCATCCGTTGCATGGCAATCCCTACTCACTCACATCGATATCTATTGATGGGCATCTCCATAGCCCGTTGATACGCCTAGTTGATGTGAGACTATCTTCTCCCTCCTTTTTGTCTTCTCCACAACCACCATTCTATTCCACATATAGTGCTATGTCCATGGCTCACGCTCATGTATTGCGTGAAGATTGAAAAAGTTTGAGAATGTCAAAAGTATGAAACAATTGCTTGGTTTGTCATCGGGGTTGTGCATGATTTAAATATTTTGTGTGGTGAAGATAGAGCATAGCCGGACTATATGATTTTGTAGGGATAACTTTCTTTGGCCATGTTATTTTGAGAAGACATAATTGCTTAGTTAGTATGCTTGAAGTATTATTATTTTTATGTCAATATTGAACTTTTGTCTTGAATCTTTCGGATCTGAATATTCATACCACAATTAAGAAGAATTACATTGAAATTATACCTAGTAGCACTCCGCATCAAAAATTCTGTTTTTATCATTTACCTACTCGAGGACGAGCAGGAATTAAGCTTGGGGATGCTTGATACGTCTCCAACGTATCTATAATTTTTGATTGCTCCATGCTATATTACCTTCTGTTTTGGACATTATTGGGCTTTATTATTCACTTTTATATTATTTTTGGGACTAACCTATTAACCGGAGGCCCAGCCCAGAATTGCCGTTTTTTGCCTATTTCAGAGTTTCGCAGAAAAAGAATATCAAACGGAGTCCAAACGGAATGAAACCTTCGGGAACGTGATTTTCGGAACGAACATGATCGAGGAGACTTGGACCCTACGTCAAGAAACAAAGCAGGAAGCCACAAGGTAGGGGGCGCGCCTACCCCCCCAGGGCACGCCCTCCACCCTCGTGGGCCCCACGTTGCTCCACCGACGTACTCCTTCCTCCTATATATACCTACGTACCCCCAAACGATCAGATACGGAGCCAAAAACCTAATTCCACCGCTGCAACCTTCTGTACCCACGAGATCCCATCTTAAGGCCTGTTTCGGAGCTCCGCCGGAGGGGGCATCCATCACGGAGGGCTTCTACATCAACACCACAGCCTCTCCGATGAAGTGTGAGTAGTTTACCTCAGACCTTCAAATCCATAGTTATTAGCTAGATGGCTTCTTCTCTCTTTTTGGATCTCAATACAATGTTCTCCCCCTCTCTCGTGGAGATCTATTCGATGTAATATTCTTTTGCGGTGTGTTTGTTGAGACCAATGAATTGTGGGTTTATGATCAAGTTTACCTATGAACAATATTTGAATCTTCTCTGAATTCTTTTATGTATGATTGGTTATCTTTGCAAGTCTCTTCGAATTATTATTTTGGTTTGGCCTACTAGATTGATCTTTCTTGCAATGGGAGAAGTGCTTAGCTTTGGGTTCAATCTTGCGGTGTCCTTTCCCAGTGACAGTAGGGGCAGCAAGGCACGTATTGTCTTGTTGCCATCGAGGATAACAAGATGGTTTTTTTATCATATTGCATGAATTTATCCCTCTACATCATGTCATCTTGCTTAAGGCGTTACACTGTTCTTATGGACTTAATACTCTAGATGCATGCTGGATAGCGGTCGATGTGTGGAGTAATAGTAGTAGATGCAGGCAGGAGTCGGTCTACTTGTCTCGGATGTGATGCCTATATACATGATCATACCTAGATATTCTCATAACTATGCTCAATTCTGTCAATTGCTCAACAGTAATTTGTTCACCCACCGTAAAATACTTATGCTCTTGAGAGAAGCCACTAGTGAAACCTATGGCCCCCGGGTCTGTTTTCCATAATATTAATCTCCCGGCAACAAGCTATTTCTGGCGCTGTTTTTATTTTGTTTTCTTTACTTTGCATCTTTATCATAAAAATACCAAAAATATTATCCTATCATATCTATCAGATCTCACTCTCGTAAGTGACCGTGTAGGGATTGACAACCCCTTATCGCGTTGGTTGCGAGGATTTATTAGTTTTGTGTAGGTGCGAGGGACTCACGCATAGCCTCCTACTAGATTGATACCTTGGTTCTCAAAAACCGAGGGAAATACTTACGCTCCTTTGCTGCTCACCCTTTCCTCTTCAAGGGAAAACCAACGCAGTGCTCAAGAGGTAGCACCTACTTATAGAGGCCCGGATCCTCTTCCCAAATATTAGGCGGGAAAGAATCCCACAATGGCCAATTTGAAGGAAGACAACTAGTACAAGTTATCCTGACAAAAGATGGTCTTCGCCTGCCAAAGGCTCTGGTGGTGACGCCGTCGTGGGCTCCACGGCGACCTCCGTCCTGCCATCCTGATGGTCCTGGTCTCGTTGCACCGATATGGAAACCTTTGCATGATGCCTGGGGACTCCTCGCCTGCGCTCACCCCCTTAGTACTAAAGAGGCAACGAGTACTCTGCGCCCGTTGGCGCCCGCCTGGCTTCGGTCGTCATGGCTCACGTCATGGGAACCTCGCGAGGTGCCCCTTGCATAGATCTCTCCGCTCCTCAGTGTTGGGGATCGTAGCAGAATTTTAAAATTTCCTACGCATCACCAAGATCCAACTATGGAGTATACTAGCAACGAGGGGAAAGGAGTGCATCTACATACCCTTGTAGATCGCGAGCGGAAGCGTTCCAATGAACGGGGTTGATGGAGTCGTACTCGCCGTGATCCAAATCACCGATGACCGAGTGCCGAACGGACGGCACCTCCGCGTTCAACACACGTACGGAGCAACGACGTCTCCTCCTTCTTGATCCAGCAAGGGGGAAGGAGAGGTTGATGGAGATCCAGCAGCACGACGGCGTGGTGGTGGAAGTTGCGGGATCCCGGCAGGGCTTCGCCAAGCACAAACGGGACGGAGAGGTGTTGCAGGGGGAGAGGGAGGCGCCAGGGGCTGTTGTGCTGCTGCCCTCCCTCCCCCCCCCACTATATATAGGGACCCCTGGGGGGCGCCGGCCCTGGGAGATCAGATCTCCAAGGGGGGCGGCGGCCAAGGGGGAAGGGGGGTGGCTTCCCCCCCAAGCCAAGTGGGGCGCCCCCACCCCTAGGGTTTCCAACCCTAGGCGCAGGGGGAGGCCCATGGGGGGGAGCCCCAGCCCACTAAGGGCTGGTTCCCTTCCCACTTCAGCCCATGGGGCCCTTCGGGATAGGTGGCCCCACCCGGTGGACCCCCGGGACCCTTCCGGTGGTCCCGGTACAATACCGATAACCCCCGAAACTTTCCCGGTGGCCGAAACTGGACTTCCCATATATAATTCTTCACCTCCGGACCATTCCGGAACTCCTCGTGATGTCCGGGATCTCATCCGGGACTCCGAACAACTTTCGGGTTTCCGCATACTAATATCTCTACAACCCTAGCGTCACCGAACCTTAAGTGTGTAGACCCTACGGGTTCGGGAGACATGGAGACATGACCGAGACGCCTCTCCGGTCAATAACCAACAGCGGGATCTGGATACCCATGTTGGCTCCCACATGTTCCACGATGATCTCATCGGATGAACCACGATGTTGAGGATTCAATCAATCCCGTATACAATTCCCTTTGTCAATCGGTACGTTACTTGCCCGAGATTCGATCGTCGGTATCCCAATACCTTGTTCAATCTCGTTATCGGCAAGTCACTTTACTCGTACCGCAATGCATGATCCCGTGGCTAACTCCTTAGTCACATCGAGCTCATTATGATGATGCATTACCGAGTGGGCCCAGAGATACCTCTCCGTCATACGGAGTGACAAATCCCAGTCTCAATCCGTGCCAACCCAACAGACACTTTCGGAGATACCCGTAGTGTACCTTTATAGTCACCCAGTTACGTTGTGACGTTTGGCACACCCAAAGTACTCCTACGGTATCCGGGAGTTGCACGATCTCATGGTCTAAGGAAATGATACTTGACATTGGAAAAGCTCTAGCAAACGAACTACACGATCTTTTATGCTACGCTTAGGATTGGGTCTTGTCCATCACATCATTCTCCTAATGATGTGATCCCGTTATCAATGACATCCAATGTCCATAGTCAGGAAACCATGACTATCTGTTGATCAACGAGCTAGTCAACTAGAGGCTTACTAGGGACACGTTGTGGTCTATGTATTCACACATGTATTACGATTTCCGGATAACACAATTATAGCATGAACAATAGACAATTATCATGAACAAAGAAATATAATAATAACCATTTATTATTGCCTCTAGGGCATATTTCCAACAGTCTCCCACTTGCACTAGAGTCAATAATCTAGTTACATTGTGATGAATCGAATACCCATAGCGTCCTGGTGTTGATCATGTTTTGCTCTAGGGAGAGGTTTAGTCAACGGATCTGCTACATTCAGGTCCGTATGTACTTTACAAATATCTATGTCTCCATTTTGAACACTTTCACGAATGGAGTTGAAGCGACGCTTGATATGCCTGGTCTTCCTGTGAAACCTGGGCTCCTTCGCAAGGGCAATAGCTCCAGTGTTGTCACAGAAGAGAGTCATCGGGCCCGACGCATTGGGAATCACCCCTAGGTCGGTAATGAACTCCTTTATCCAGACTGCTTCCTGTGCTGCCTCTGAGGCCGCCATGTACTCCGCTTCACATGTAGATCCCGCCACGATGCTTTGCTTGCAACTGCACCAGCTTACTGCTCCTCCATTCAAAATATACACGTATCCGGTTTGTGACTTCGAGTCATCCAGATCTGTGTCGAAGCTAGCGTCGACGTAACCCTTTACGACGAGCTCTTCGTCACCTCCATAAACGAGAAACATATCCTTAGTCCTCTTCAGGTACTTCAGGATATTCTTGACCGCTGTCCAGTGTTCCATGCCGGGATTACTTTGGTACCTTCCTACCAAACTTACAGCAAGGTTTACATCAGGTCTGGTACACAGCATGGCATACATAATAGACCCTATGGCCGAGGCATAGGGGATGACACTCATCTTTTCTCTATCTTCTGCCGTGGTCGGGCATTGAGCCGTGCTCAATTGCACACCTTGCAATACAGGCAAGAACCCCTTCTTGGACTGATCCATATTGAACTTCTTCAATATCTTGTCAAGGTACGTACTCTGTGAAAGACCAATGAGGCGTATTGATCTATCTCTATAGATCTTGATGCCTAATATATAAGCAGCTTCTCCAAGGTCCTTCATTGAAAAACACTTATTCAAGTAGGCCTTTATACTTTCCAATAATTCTATATCATTTCCCATCAATAGTATGTCATCCACATATAATAAGAGAAATGCTACAGAGCTCCCACTCACTTTCTTGTAAACACAGGCTTCTCCATAAGTCTGTGTAAACCCAAACGCTTTGATCATCTCATCAAAACGAATGTTCCAACTCCGAGATGCTTGCACCAGTCCATAGATGGAGCGCTGGAGCTTGCATACCTTGTTAGCATTCTTAGGATCGACAAAACCTTCCGGCTGCATCATATACAATTCTTCCTTAAGGAAGCCGTTAAGGAATGCCGTTTTGACGTCCATTTGCCATATCTCATAATCATAGAATGCGGCAATTGCTAACATGATTCGGACGGACTTCAGCTTCGCTACGGGTGAGAAAGTCTCATCGTAGTCAACCCCTTGAACTTGTCAATAACCCTTAGCGACAAGTCGAGCCTTATAGATGGTCACATTACCATCCGCGTCTGTCTTCTTCTTAAAGATCCATTTATTTTCTATGGCTCGCCGATCATCGGGCAAGTCAGTCAAAGTCCATACTTCGTTTTCATACATGGATCCTATCTCGGATTTCATGGCTTCTAGCCATTTGTCGGAATTCGGGCCCGCCATCGCTTCTTCATAGTTCGAAGGTTCACCGTTGTCTAACAACATGATTTCCAGGACAGGGTTGCCGTACCACTCTGGTGCGGAACGTGTCCTTGTGGACCTTCGAGGTTCAGCAGTAACTTGATCCGAAGCTTCATGATCATCATCATTAACTTCCTCCCCAGTCGGTGTAGGCACCACAGGAACATCTTCCCGCGCTGCGCTACTTTCCGGTTCGGAAGGGGTGACTATCACCTCATCAAGTTCCACTTTCCTCCCACTCAATTCTTTCGAGAGAAACTCTTTCTCCAGAAAGGACTCGTTCTTGGCAACAAAGATCTTGCCTTCGGATCTGAGGTAGAAGGTATACCCAATAGTTTCCTTGGGGTATCCTATGAAGACGCATTTTTCCGACTTGGGTTCGAGCTTTTCAGGTTGAAGTTTCTTGACATAAGCATCGCATCCCCAAACTTTTAGAAACGACAGCTTAGGTTTCTTCCCAAACCATAATTCATACGGTGTCGTCTCAACAGATTTTGACGGAGCCCTATTTAAAGTGAATGCGGCAGTCTCTAAAGCATAGCCCCAAAATGAGAGCGGTAGATCGGTAAGAGACATCATAGATCGCACCATATCCAATAGAGTGCGATTACGACGTTCAGACACACCGTTTCGCTGAGGTGTTCCAGGCGGCGTGAGTTGTGAAACGATTCCACATTTCTTTAAGTGCGTACCAAATCCGTGACTTAAATATTCTCCACCACGATCTGATCGTAAGAACTTTATTTTCCTATCACGTTGATTCTCAACCTCACTCTGAAATTCCTTGAACTTTTCAAAGGTTTCAGACTTGTGTTTCATTAGGTAGACATACCCATATCTACTTAAGTCATCAGTGAGAGTGAGAACATAACGATATCCTCCGCGAGCCTCAACACTCATTGGACCGCACACATCGGTATGTATGATTTCCAATAAGTTGGTTGCTCGCTCCATTGTTCCGGAGAACGGAGTCTTGGTCATCTTACCCATGAGGCATGGTTCGCACGTGTCAAATGATTCGTAATCAAGAGACTCCAAAAGTCCATTTGCATGGAGCTTCTTCATGCGCTTGACACCAATGTGACCAAGGCGGCAGTGCCACAAGTATGTGGGACTATCGTTATCAACTTTACATCTTTTGGTATTCACACTATGAATATGTGTAACATCACGTTCGAGATTCATCAAGAATAAACCATTGACCAGCGGGGCATGACAATAAAACATATCTCTCATATAAATAGAACAACCATTATTCTCGGATTTAAATGAGTAGCCATCTCGAATTAAACGAGATCCAGATACAATGTTCATGCTCAAAGTTGGCACTAAATAACAATTATTGAGGTTTAAAACTAATCCCGTAGGTAAATGCAGAGGTAGCGTGCCGACGGCGATCACATCAACCTTGGAACCATTCCCGACGCGCATCGTCACCTCATCCTTTGCCAGTCTCCACTTATTCCGCAGTTCCTGTTTTGAGTTACAAATATGAGCAACCGCACCGGTATCAAATACCCAGGAGCTACTACGAGTACTGGTAAGGTACACATCAATTACATGTATATCACATATACCTTTGGTGTTGCCGGCCTTCTTGTCCGCTAAGTATTTGGGGCAGTTCCGCTTCCAGTGACCACTTCCCTTGCAATAAAAGCACTCAGTCTCAGGTTTGGGTCCATTCTTTGACTTCTTCCCGGCAACTGGCTTACCGGGCGCGGCAACTCCCTTGCCGTCCTTCTTGAAGTTCTTCTTACCCTTGCCTTTCCTGAACTTAGTGGTTTTATTCACCATCAACACTTGATGTTCCTTTCTGATCTCCACCTCCGCTGATTTCAGCATTGAATATACCTCAGGAATGGTCTTTTCCATCCCCTGCATATTGAAGTTCATCACAAAGCTCTTGTAGCTTGGTGGAAGCGACTGAAGGATTCTGTCAATGACCGCGTCATCCGGGAGATTAACTCCCAGCTGAGACAAGCGGTTGTGCAACCCAGACATTCTGAGTATGTGCTCACTAACAGAACTATTTTCCTCCATTTTACAGCTGAAGAACTTGTCGAAGACTTCATATCTCTCGACCCGGGCATGAGCTTGGAAAACCATTTTCAGCTCTTCAAACATCTCATATGCTCCATGCTTCTCAAAACGCTTTTGGAGCCCCGGTTCTAAGTTGTAAAGCATGCCGCACTGAACGAGGGAGTAATCATCAGCACGTAATTGCCAAGCGTTCATAACGTCTTGGTTCTCTGGGATGGGTGCTTCACCTAGCGGTGCTTCTAAGACATAATCTTTCTTGGCAGCTATGAGGATGATCCTCAGGTTCCGGACCCAGTCCGTATAGTTGCTGCCATCATCTTTCAGCTTGGTTTTCTCTAGGAACGCGTTGAAGTTGAGGACAACGTGGGCCATTTGATCTACAAGACATATTGTAAAGATTTTAGACTAAGTTCATGATAATTAAGTTCATCTAATCAAATTACTCAATGAACTCCCACTCAGATAGACATCCCTCTAGTCATCTAAGTGAAACATGATCCGAGTTAACTAGGCCGTGTCCGATCATCACGTGAGACGGACTAGTCAAGATCGGTGAACATCTCCATGTTGATCGTATCTTCTATAAGACTCATGCTCGACCTTTCGGTCCTCCGTGTTCCGAGGCCATGTCTGTACATGCTAGGCTCGTCAAGTCAACCTAAGTGTATTGCGTGTGTTCCGAGGCCATGTCTGTACATGCTAGGCTCGTCAACACCCGTTGTATGCGAACGTTAGAATCTATCACACCCGATCATCACGTGGTGCTTCGAAACAACGAACCTTCGCAACGGTGCACAGTTAGGGGGAACACTTTCTTGAAATTATTATAAGGGATCATCTTACTTACTACCGTCGTTCTAAGCAAATAAGATGCAAAACATGATAAACATCACATGCAATCAAATAGTGACATGATATGGCCAATATCATTTTGCTCCTTTGATCTCCATCTTCGGGGCACCATGATCATCTTCGTCACCGGCATGACACCATGATCTCCATCATCATGATCTCCATCGTTGTGTCTTCATGAAGTTGTCACGCCAACGATTACTTCTACTTCTATGGCTAACGCATTTAGCAATAAAGTAAAGTAATTTACATGGTGTTATTCAATGACACGCAGGTCATACAAAAAAATAAAGACAACTCCTATGGCTCCTGCCGGTTGTCATACTCATCGACATGCAAGTCGTGATTCCTATTACAAGAATATGATCAATCTCATACATCACATATATCATTCATCACATCTTCTGGCCATATCACATCACATAGCACATGCTGCAAAAACAAGTTAGACGTCCTCTAATTGTTGTTGCAAGTTTTTTACGTGGCTTGTATAGGTTTCTAGCAAGAACGTTTCTTACCTACGTAAAACCACAACGTGATATGCCAATTTCTATTTACCCTTCATAAGGACCCTTTTCATCGAATCCGTTCCGACTAAAGTGGGAGAGACAGACACCCGCTAGCCACCTTATGCAACTAGTGCATGTCAGTCGGTGGAACCTGTCTCACGTAAGCGTACGTGTAAGGTCGGTCCGGGCCGCTTCATCCCACAATACCGCCGAAACAAGATAAGACTAGTAGCGGCAAGAAGAATTGGCAACATCTACGCCCACAACTGCTTTGTGTTCTACTCGTGCATAGTAACTACGCATAGGCCTGGCTCATGATGCCACTGTTGGGGATCGTAGCAGAATTTTAAAATTTCCTACGCATCACCAAGATCCATCTATGGAGTATACTAGCAACGAGGGGAAAGGAGTGCATCTACATAGCCTTGTAGATCGCGAGCGGAAGCGTTCCAATGAACGGGGTTGATGGAGTCGTACTCGCCGTGATCCAAATCACCGATGACCGAGTGCCGAACGGACGGCACCTCCGCGTTCAACACACGTACGGAGCAGAGACGTCTCCTCCTTATTGATCCAGCAAGGGGGAAGGAGAGGTTGATGGAGATCCAGCAGCACGACGGCGTGGTGGTGGAAGTTGCGGGATCCCGGCAGGGCTTCGCCAAGCACAAACGGGACGGAGAGGTGTTGCAGGGGGAGAGGGAGGCGTCAGGGGTTGTGGTGCTGCTGCCCTCCCTCCCCCCCCCACTATATATAGGGACCCCTGGGGGGGCCGCCGACCCTGGGAGATCAGATCTCCAAGGGGGGGCGGCGGCCAAGGGGGAAGGGGGGTGGCTTCCCCCCCAAGCCAAGTGGGGCGCCCCCCACCCCTAGGGTTTCCAACCCTAGGCGCAGGGGGAGGCCCATGGGGGGCGCCCCAGCCCACTAAGGGCTGGTTCCCTTCCCACTTCAGCCCATGGGGCCCTCCGGGATAGGTGGCCCCACCCGGTGGACCCCCGGGACCCTTCCGGTGGTCCTGGTACAATACCGATAACCCCCGAAACTTTCCCGGTGGCCGAAACTGGACTTCCCATATATAATTCTTCACCTCCGGACCATTCCGGAACTCCTCGTGACGTCCGGGATCTCATCTGGGACTCCGAACAACTTTTGGGTTTCCGCATACTAATATCTCTACAACCCTAGCGTCACCGAACCTTAAGTGTGTAGACCCTACGGGTTCGGGAGACATGCAGACATGACCGAGACGCCTCTCCGGTCAATAACCAACAGCGGGATCTGGATACCCATGTTGGCTCCCACATGTTCCACGATGATCTCATCGGATGAACCACGATGTCGAGGATTCAATCAATCCCGTATACAATTCCCTTTGTCAATCGGTACGTTACTTGCCCGAGATTCGATCGTCGGTATCCCAATACCTTGTTCAATCTCGTTACCGGAAAGTCACTTTACTCGTACCGCAATGCATGATCCCGTGGCTAACTCCTTAGTCACATCGAGCTCATTATGATGATGCATTACCGAGTGGGCCGAGAGATACCTCTTCGTCATACGGAGTGACAAATCCCAGTCTCGATCCGTGCCAACCCAACAGACACTTTCGGAGATACCCGTAGTGTATCTTTATAGTCACCCAGTTACGTTGTGACGTTTGGCACACCCAAAGTACTCCTACGGTATCCGGGAGTTGCACGATCTCATGGTCTAAGGAAATGATACTTGACATTGGAAAAGCTCTAGCAAACGAACTACACGATCTTTTATGCTACGCTTAGGATTGGGTCTTGTCCATCACATCATTCTCCTAATGATGTGATCCCGTTATCAATGACATCCAATGTCCATAGTCAGGAAACCATGACTATCTGTTGATCAACGAGCTAGTCAACTAGAGGCTTACTAGGGACACGTTGTGGTCTATGTATTCACACATGTATTACGATTTCCGGATAACACAATTATAGCATGAACAATAGACAATTATCATGAACAAAGAAATATAATAATAACCATTTATTATTGCCTCTAGGGCATATTTCCAACACTCAGGAGCCAGCCTAGGGAGGCCGCCCCTGAGGAGGTCTTGCGTCGTCCGCCTCGCGAGGCTTGGACCCTCGCGAGGGTCTTGAGTGGTTGTTGATGAAGATGGATCATACCAGGCCGCTGGATGAGCCACGCCCTGGGCCGCAGGCAGGCAAGTCTTGATACCCCCGTTCCCAGGACGTCGACAGAGTCCTAGTTGAACTCCCTTCTATGAAGCGCCCCCTAGGCCAGCCGCCTCCTCCTCCCCTCCTTTATATACGGGGGAGGGGAATCCCATAGACACACCAAGATTTGTCTTAGCCGTGTGCGGTGCCCCCTCCCTAGTTACACACCTCGGTCATATCGTCGTAGTGCTTAGGCGAAGCCCTGCGCCGGTAACATCATCACCGTCACCACGCCGTCGTGCTGACGAAACTCTCCCTCGTCCTCAACTAGATCAAGAGCTTGAGGGACGTCATCGAGTTGAACGTGTGCTGAACACGAAGGTGCCGTACGTTCGGTACTTGGATCGGTTGGATCGTGAAGACGTTCGACTACATCAACCGCGTTATTAAACGCTTCCGCTTTCGGTCTACGAGGGTACGTGGACACACTCTCCCCCCTCGTTGCTATGCATCTCCTAGATAGATCTTGCGTGATCGTAGGTAAAATTTTGAAATACTACGTTCCCCAACAAGGAGATAGTGACAGCTAGAATTCCTCAAAGCCATCTCTCCTCCCGAGGCGAGCTTAGTAAGTTTATTTTTAGAAGGTGGTCGTGGGGGAGGGGACATGGTGGCGGCTAAGGTTCCTCCCGCACCACCCTGGAGTGTCGTGGTGTGGGTATTTCTTCGTTTGTCTATATAATAATACATTTCCCATATCTCAAAGTGTTCGTCTTGGCCTTCGTACTCACTCCGGTCCTTGTTGATATTTGTTTATATAAATATGGTCAAACTTTTATGAGGTGTGACTTCAGAGAAATCTTATAAGCGTAGTAAAATTTGCAATATTAAAGTTATAACATGAAAATTGAATTCATGACTCATCTAGTGATACTGATTTCGTATTGTGAGTGTTGACATTCTTTTTTACAAAGTTGAACAAACTTTACGAAGTATGACTTAAGACAAATTTTCTATGTGGAGTAAAAAGGACCGGAGAGTACATTCAACTTTTGTATTAGTTATACGTTAATGCTAAAAATCCGACATCTGATTTTTAAGTATGGCAAATCGAAAGTTTTTATGCCAAGTTTTGTTGATGTCAGAACGGTAAATTTAGTTTATGAGCAAGAAATTTTCTATAAAAAAAGCCGAGGAAGATTTGTCATGCTTGCCAACTGAACTTACCATCTCCGGCAAACACAAATTGCCATAAAAGAATGTTCAACTTGCCATGGAAAAAATTCTTTGTAGTGGAGTCCTAATTATAAGTAAAGATGATCCATATTGCTGTGAATCCTTGTTTGTATAATTCTGTGTCACCACTTGTCTTTCTCTTGTTTTGGTCGCTTTTCTGTACTCCCTCCGTTTCAGTTTGCAAGTCCTACGCGTATTTCTAGGTTGTCAATTTTATCACCGTAATATAAACTATATAACAAAAAAATTATACCATTTAAAAGTAGAACATCTGAAGTTTATAATGTTATGTTTTTTGTAATATATGGCTTCTATTAAGTTGGTCAAATTGACAACCTAGAAGTACGCGCACGTCTTGTAAACTGAGAAAGAGGGGTATGTTACTTTTGACTTTGTACTTGTTTTTTTATCTTCTATAATGATCACATGCAGTTCTCCTGCATGGTTCGAAAAAAAAGAAGTAAGTGCCCAACGTCAACTTAAAGTCCAATTCTCCGTTGGGTTGGACATAACACATTCGACGAGAAAAAGACCAGAGTACTCTATAAGAGCAACTCCAATGGGGCGACTCATTTCGTCCGCCCATGTCTGTTTGAGTTGGCACGGGCAAAAGTGGTGACCCAACGCGTCGACCCAAACCCGAATGGAATTCGCTTCGCGTCCGCGCCGACGCATTTACGGTCCAAATTTGCGCTTCAATTGCGTCGGCGCGGACGCGGAACGGACGCCACGTGCACCTTCTCGGTGTTCGCCGTGGCCCCACTTGGCAGTCGTCCAACGGCCCGCCACCTACCTGGTCAGCTTAATTTATGACCACGAGTTCACACGTCAGCGACGGCGGTCGTCCTTTTTTAGGTCGACAGTGCGGCGGGGCCGTCCTCCTCCAGCCAGCCCCCGTCCACATCTAGGCACGCTCGCTCCCCTGTTGCCGGCAAACCCTAGCCAACCCTAGCCACCCCAGCCGTGCCAAATGGGGCTCTTCTCTGGCGCCGGCAGCAGCAGTAAGGCCAAGGGCAAGGCCCACACCGTCCCTTTCCCCTCTGAGTTCCTCCCGCCTCCGCCGGCGCTGGCTCGCCGGCAGAGGCAGCGCGTGAACGTGCCAGTGCACCAGGCGGACTGGCATTGGCAGCAGCGCGTGCCTCTGCCGTACCCCGACGCCACCCTGCCACACAACTGGTATCTGGATCCAGAGAGGATCCCAGTGCCGGCGGCGCCGCGGTCAGCTAGGGCGCACGTGGAGGTGCGGCGCCGGCGGGTGCTGCTGACGCCGGAGCAGCATCGCGACGCCGCCTATGCATCCGACTCGCCGAACTGGAAGAGGTGGTTCGCCTTTGAGCACAAGGAGGCGAGGCGACGCGGCGTGCGCGAGGTCGACCGCAGCGTGCCGCCGCCCCCGCTCGTCGTCCGCGAGGAGGACCAGGCGACGGAGGACGCCTACCAGGCGGCCATTGCGGCGGTCTACCGCGAGAGCGAGGAGGACGAGCGGCACAGGGTGGAGGCGGTGGAGGAAGAGGAGGCTCGGTACGAGGCAGCCATGGCGCAGGCCATTGCCCTCTCCGCGGCTGGCGACTGCGTGCTGCCGCCGGTGGCCCCGCCGTCCCCTCCCCGACGTCGCGTCAAGGCCGAGCCGGAGCCCGAGCCGGAGCCGTCCCCATCGAGCGCTACTCCTGGACGGGAGTACTGCGCGAGTGGGTCTCCGCGCCACCGGTTTGGATGGAGGCAACGCCGGCGCAGGAGGCGGCGTACCTCGAGATGTGGCGCCAGCGACGGCTGGCCGAGGAGCGCCGTCGCGGCGAGTACGAGGAGATGCTCGAGCGCGACCTCGAGGAGGAGGAGCGCGAGGCTGAGGAGGAGGCGCGCCAGGCCGCGGCTGCACAGGCGGCCGCACAGCCCCCCGCGCCGGCACTGCCCACGCTGGCACAACTGCCCGCGGTCGTCATCGCCGCCGCCTAGAACACGGCGTTCCCCTGGGCCGGTCCTGCGCCGACGCTCATCGACCTCACCGGCCCCGAGGAGGAGGAAGACGACGACGACGCCGCCTAGGGCAGCGCGCCGCCTCGTAGTTTAGTTTGTTTTTAGTTTTTTAATGCTAATGTGGACGCGTGCACTCTCGCCGGCCTTCCTGGCCGGCTTTAATGTTTAATTAAGTTGTTTTTATTTTAAATATGCATGCACTGTTTTTTATGTCGGCGCCGTCAAAATGGGTCGGGGCAGCGTTGAACGCACACACCGACCCAAACGCGGAAGTGGACGTCCGTGTCCGCCTGGCCGACCCAAACGGGCAAAAAAAGACAAAATTGCCGTCTGGGTCGGCCCACTTGCACGAATTAAATTCGAGCTAACTCATCTAAACTTTGTTCGAATTTCGAAATTAATTTGTGAAAACAGGTGGTAAAATCCAGAGACCTGCACCAAAATATCCGGATGTTTCCTGTACCCAAACACGAAACAAGTGGAGTAGTACGGCCCGTGCGTGTCGCACAGGCTGCTTCGAGGAACCAACGACGGCAGCCTACAGGTACGTCGTCGCAACGTGCAGAACGGAAGTCAAGGAGCAGCAGCAGAATTCAACAACGCACACCTTTGATTTCTTTCCGATAGCAACGGGAGGAAGGTACCAACAACCTTATATTATTGACTTGGTCGTCTACCATTGGTTCAAAAAAAAAAGACTTGGTCGTGTACCAGTGCTGAACTACAGTACATTGGGCAAACAAATGTCTACCCAGGTCTGGTTCCAGCCGATCTTTTTATCCACATCCAAATCATTCCAACCTCAAAGAGGGTGATGCAAACACCAAATTTTTTCACCGCCGGGTGAACGCTAGAAGACGCAAGAACCACATACACCGTATCAAGCACAACGGTGGATGGGTCACTGAGCACTCTCAAAAAGAGGCTTTTGTCCACGACTATTTCTCCTCGACCATGGGAAAAGGCTCCACGGCGACCACAGACTTCAACTGGGAGGGGTTGGACATTGAGGCTCGTGATGATTTGGGCAACCTCGCGGACCCTTTCTCCGAGGAGGAGGTGCGTGAGGCCATCAACCAGATGCCTGGTGACAAGGCGCCCGGCCCGGATGGCTTCACCGGGCTTTTCTTCAAGAGTTGTTGGGCCATCATCAGGCATGATATTATGAAGGCCATCTTTTGCTTCGGTAACCTCCGCACGGCCAACCTTCATTGGGTCAACTCCGCCAACATTATACTGCTCCCAAAGAAGGATGGAGCTGAAGAAATCTCCGACTACCGTCCAATTAGTCTGATTCATGCTATTCCCAAGATCATTGCAAAGGTCCTTGCCATCCGTCTTAGCCACCACATGCTCCACCTTGTCTCCAACGCGCAGAGTGCTTTCATCAAGACAAGAAGCATCCATGACAATTTCATGTATGTGAGGAATCTTGCGCGGAGGCTCCACAAGTGCAAAACCCCTTCGCTTCTCTTCAAGTTGGACATTCGGAAGGCATTTGATTCAGTCAAGTGGGAGTATATCATTGACCTCCTCCGCCGTAGGGGGTTCCCGAGCATTTTCAGAGATTGGATCACCGCCCTACTTTGCTCCTCTTCCTCGCGGATTCTTCTTAACGGCGTCGCTGGCAGCCCCATCATCCATGGCCAGGGTCTCCGGCAGGGGGACCCTATATCCCCCTTGCTATTTGTGCTCGCGATCGACCCACTCCAAAGAATTCTTGAGATGGCGGCAACTAGAGGGCTATTTCATAAAATCCGTGGCCGTGGGGTTCTTTTACGAACCTCCCTTTATGCGGACGACGCGGCGGTCTTCATGGCACCCATCAAGCGCGATATTGACCACCTCTCCAACATCCTTCGTCTTTTTGGTGATGTCACCGGTCTAGCCACCAACTTTCACAAGAGCTCGGTCATCCCAATCCGTTGTGGGCACATCAACCTGTCGGACATCCTTCAAAAGCTTCCGGCGGCGCGCGGATCCTTCCCCATGAAATACTTAGGCCTCCCGCTCTCTGTGTGGCGGCTCAGGAAGGTGGACTTTCAGTTCTTGGAGGATAAGGCGGCGGCAAAGTTGGTCCCTTGGGACGGGCAAAACATCACGTCTATGGGACGCACCGCCTTGGTCAAGTAGGTGCTTGCCTCCCAAGCATATACTTCATCACTACGCTCGTCGTCCCCACAAGCACCCTCAAAAATCTCAACAAGCTTGAGCGAGCGTTCCTTTGGGAGGGAACATACAAGACCACCGGGGCCAAATGCAAGGTTAATTGGGACACCGTTTGTCGCCCAATTGCCAATGGGGGTCTTGGAGTGCTAAACACGGAGAAATTCGCTAGGGCACTGAGGATTCGTTGGATTTGGTTTGAGTGGAAGGAGCCAACTAAGATGTGGGTTGGCATGGGCAACCCGTGCGATAACGCAGACTACAACTTCTTCTATGCCTCCTCAACTATTATCATGGGAAATGGTGCGTGCACCCCCTTTTGGGACTCTCCGTGGGTGCACAACCGCAAACCCATGGATTTGGCCCCTCTCATCTACGCGGCGTCAACGAGGAAGAATTGGAAGGTGCGGGAAGCACTAAAGGATGGCGCTTGGGTTAAAAAGATCAAGATGACGTCCGATTTTTCTATAGAGCACTTCAGACAATTTCTCGAGCTTTGGGCCACCATCCGGGATTTTCACCTACAGGAGGATATTGACGACGACATTGTTTGGAAGCATTCTACTAGTGGCCTCTACACGGTGGAGTCCGCCTACAAAGCGCAATTTCTCGGCCTCATTCGCTCTCCCTTGGAGCATGCAGTGTGGAAAATCTGGGCTCCACCCAAGGTCAAGTTCTTTGCTTGGCTGGCCATCCAAAATAGAGTCTGGACTGCGGATCGATTGGCCAAGCGCGGTTGGCCTAACTGTGGCTCATGCCCCTTATGCATGCGTGAGAATGAATCGGTTGACCATCTCTTCTTCAAATGTCGTTTCACCATTCGCCTATGGGGCTTGGTCAAGGCGTGGCTGCAACTCATTCACATTGACACCTCTACTTGGCCCCTGAGGCATTCCACCTTAGAATGGTGGCTTGGGTTGACTGATGCTTCCGTCCCCAATCGGAAGGCCATGGCCTCGCTCACCATGCTCACTACATGGACGATCTGGAACGAGCGAAACGCTCGTGTATTCCGCAACATGGCAGCTCCGCCTACGGTTCTTCTCGACAACATCAAAAGGGAGGCATCATTTTGGGTCGCCGCCGGAGCTAAGAAGCTAGGGTCCATCATGCCGGGAGAGTGATTCTTCCGTGTATTGTTAAGGGGTGTTTGTAATACAAACTCTATTCTCTCTTAATTAATATACGTGGCAAAAATTTTGCCCGTTTTCAAAAAAAAATGTAGTAGGAGCATATTAGTTTAAAATGACGGAGACTTACGAAAATTTCAAATGACTATAATAGCAAGAGATAACGAAATGGAAGAGAAAAATAAAAATACCCCGCTTGGGAACGGACGACTTTCCTCTTTTCCACGGGTATTATATTTTCCAACAACTAGACCTTGCATGCATGCTGACTGACTTTCCACAGGTTGCAGTTGCGCCCAAGCTGCAGCCACCATACATACACACCTGGTCAATGTCCCCCCCCCCCCCCCCCAAGTTTGATCATTCGTACGCCCTCTGTCCTGGTCAACAACAACGAATTCTTGAGGCACGCCGTACGTAAAAGTCGCTAACTACGCGCGCACGCGCTGCTAGAAAACTTTCCCTATATAAAGAGCAGAGCACCAGCCTAGCTGCTGCAAGAACACAGACATCAAACTTCAGACCCCACACACACAAGAGCAAGAACAAGCTTCTTTGCCTGCCTCATCGATCAAAACACAGCAGGATCATCGTCTTGATCAGGAGCAGCCTCGGCTATAACTCATGGGTTCGTCGACGGCGCGCGTTCTCCTCGCGGTGGCTCTCGCCGTGCTTCTAACGTCGACGTCCCATGTCGCTGATGCCGCGAGGCCCGCGCCGGCGGCGGACCAGGCGCGGCTGCTCGACGGCGGCGTCGTCCAGGCGGTGACGCTGGCGGACAAGGCGAGGCAGACGGTGGAGCTGCTCATGGCCAGGTTGCCGGCCGGTCCAAGCCCCAAGGGACCTGGCCACTAGATAGACGAGAAAGAGAGAGAGTTCTTGTGACGCCGTTCTTTTGTTCATGTTTCTTTTCCGGGGAAAAGAGACCCAGATTCTTTATAGTTTACAGATTCATTTTTGAGGGGGGAAAACGTTCTTCTCTGTTGTTACCTGTATTATTATACTGCACCGGTGCTGCTGATATGAGATAGTAGTGAACTAATCAATACAAAAATCAATAATTACAACTCTTTAATATCACTGATAAGTGCAGATGTCTGATTTGGTTAGTATACACAAGTTTCTCTTGTCATCACTCCGTCCGGTTTGAAAAGGAGACCTAGGAGCTGTTCGGCAACCCAACAGCTCTGGAAATCCCAGGATCCACGGAGTATCTATTTCCTCGTTCTGTTGTTTTTAACTACAGCTCCGGCTGCTCGGGGAGCAGAGTCGTGTGGAGCGGAGGGACTCCGAACAGGCGGCTAGTCTGACCCTGTTCAGGTTTTCATACATTGTTAATGGTTGCAAAACGGCAATCATGAGAAGTACTAGTACTACTTAGCGAAATCTTAGTGGCGCCAAGCTTGTGTGACATGCATGCTAATGTTGGATTAATCATCGATAACGGTCCAAGCTCAAAGGGGAGGAGCAAAGAAGGCCTTCAAGTAGGCACAGGGGAGGATTGTGCTGACACTATGTTTACACACCTTCTTGTTCCTCTTCCCCTTCTTCACAGAAACTTCAAATTCTTCAAATGAAGTTCTAGATATCTGAATCTGGACTGAAAGTACGCCGCCATGGCATTTCCAGGTGATCCACCATGCATCCCTGTCAAATTCGCTCATTTAACTTATGAAAGTGCATGCTTTTGATTCTTTGACCAAGTTTCCATGTTGCAAGTATCGTGCGGATTGACCATGATTGGAAGATCGGGGAAGGAAGACCTGAGGGCAAAGCGTTGCTTCCAAGAAAGCGGCAACGATGCATCCGCTTGCCGTACGACATTCTTGACAGTACTCGAATTGAGCGGCAAACTAGTCAGACATTTCCACCTAACGAATGCGTCATTTGGAACACAGATCGATTTGTGGATTAAAAAATGGACACGAATTTGCGCCTCAAAAATTCAATGAAAACTTTAAAAATTGCCCTCACGCAGGATCGAACTACGGACCTTCAGTTTACAAGACTGACGCTCTACCACTGAGCTATAAGGGCTGTTTGTTCCTTAAGTTGATTTCATGTTTTAATACAAAGTCAGTCTGACCTCGACGCGAAAATCCAAGCCGAGCTTGGCACGAACTCGGAACTCCCAGCCCATATCGGATTCCACTTCTCCGGCGCGCCCCTGCCGGTTCCCTCCTTCGATCTACATAAGCGCACCACCCATGGCCTCTCCGTGTCTCCATCAATCCACCCAACTCCAAGCTCCTCACGATGGCATCTGCGACCAACACCAAGCCCGGGGAGTTTGAGGAGGGGACATCAATGACGGCGGCCGATCTGTGCCGTTCCAAGTGCGTCGAGTTTGACGACCTCGGGATGATTCTCACTGCGACGCGCGGCGGCGAAGCGGTGGCCGAGGTGGTGCTCGAGGAGGACGGCGCCGGCGGAGGGGTGCTCCGCGTGCTGCCCAGCGAGAGCTTCCTCGACGGGGAGCACCGCGTGCACGTGGTGGACGTGCAGGGCGAGCGGGAGGCCTTCGTGCTGGTCGTGGAGGTCCGCGAGCGTGATGGGAGCATTGCCAGCGTGCGGAAGATCTCCTGATTCGCTTACGTTTGACGTCCGATTCCATTAGAGTCACAGTTAGAGCAAAACAAGCCCTCCTTGTCGCACGTGCTTGCTATGTCGAACGAAAATGAAATCATGTTTTCAGTTAAAAATTTGTAGCAAATCATACTTTTGTTGTTTATTACATATCCTTAATTAATTATGTGTGCTGTCATTTGGTATGATTATTGGGACGGCTCATAAAAGCAATGCGAAACAAAATATGTTGCGCCAAAGCACAGCAATATTAACACGACTATGATCATCACGTGCTTGAAATTGCTCCTGCGTCTATTCATTTGCTTTTCATTTTATTTTATACTCTCTCAATTTCGCAAAAAAAAAGTTACATTTTTACCAACGTGCAACCATCCTCAACTCCAAGTACTCTGTGTAAAAAAGCTGCAAACTAAAAACTGATCAGTCGAGTAAAGTTGCATACTTCCCGCAGAAAAAAGAGAGTAAAAGTTTCGTACTTCAAATGGTACAATTGTTGGAAATATGAGCAAATTACTACGAGATTTAATCCGAATAAACAGAAGATAAATCATGATTACGGCAGCAGAGATTAAACTAATCATGTGAACTAGCATAGCAGATGAACAGATCACATCTAGGACACATACTAGAAACATGAATTCTACCACGATCTCGAACAGGAAGGATAGAATCACATACGGTGCAGCGGGAGCAGCACCGCCGGCGTTGACGTTGTCGCCCATGTCGTCGAGAATGAGGTTGCCGAGGTTGGGGAAGAAGTCGTCGTTCGCGAAGTCGTCGCTGCCAGCAGTCGCGCGAGTGCGCTCCCCAAAACCCTGATCGCCCCTCTCTCGTACAGGATCACGAGAGGCGGGGTTCCGGAGGCCTGCTGTCCCTTCTGCCGGTGCACGCCGAAAGGAGGGATGGAGAAGACTTGCTTGACGGCGCAATGATCTGGAACGGTGGTGAGAAACCATACGAAGCGGCGGCGGCTAGGGTAGACGTCTGCCTGACTATATAGTGCGGGCCGGGCAGGTCGTGGGAGTAAACCCCACGTCCGAGTCGTCACGATCCAAAAGAATCGGAAATGGTTCAGCAATTAACGCGTTCGTTAATTACTAATTAATGACTCATTAATTTTTTTCCGAGTAGCAAAAATATAGACAACGTGCATAGCTGTGTCCTCGGCTCGGCTCAATCCCGCAACCCGCGGCGCGTCATGACGAGGCGAGGCGAGGCGTGGCGTGGCGAGGCGAGCGAGGAGGAGGAGCGCACGTGTAGGTCTTCTCTTGTCATGCTCATACAAGTGGTAGAAGAGCTCACCTTATAAAGAGGTGCAACTCTCTCTCAACTTATGATGTGGGACTAAACTTTAGCCTCACTCACTCTACTCACATGTGTGCATGAATGGGCCAAGAGAATTTCAGAATTTTAGTTGGGCTTTGGGCCAAAGGCCTACTAGCAAAATTCCAACAATCCCTCACAAAGTCTCATTGGCACATCTCATCATTTAGTTCCAAAACATTGTTTATATACCGGTGCTTAGTGGAGACTGTGAAGTTGAACTTCCACTTAGAGATTTATGCTACACTAGATCACAAGTTGAATAGTGGACTATGCCTTGAACTACAAGTTTTCTGTGAAACTAGTTTCACACAAATTCTTGACCGATACTGGGCTGCCGCAAGGCTTCCCCGCGGGTGGAGCATATACGTCGTACTCCAGGGCCTTTTCATGAATTTATTAGAGAACACCCAATTCTCATAGACTGCAACGTTAACAGTCAAATTCATATAGGTGTGTTCCTCAGAAGATGTTCTGCAGGACAACATCTCTGCTTACCCGAATAAGCCACTTGGAACACATTAAGATAAGTATCAACCTTCCATGCAGATCAGGAGAGTATTGCATCTTCACGAAGTGGGATAGTTAATATAGGGATACTCTCCTCCCAGCTGACCAACAGCTTGTCTCCCACTTCTACTTCACGGGATCTCCGATCACATAGAGTGGGTTACCACTATGGACAACTCATGCGGTGGGTCTCAAACCCATCTCCATCGATGCATTATCTATCACATTACGTGATAGACCATTTGTGAAGGGATCTGCCAAGTTTTTCGACGTTTGGATATAATCCAACGTAATAACTCCAGAGTTCCTCAATTTTCTGGCAGATTTTAGTCTCCTCTTCACATGTCTTGAGGACTTCATATTATCCTTCGAACTGTTTATCTTGACGATCACAGTTTGATTATCACAGTTCATCAGGATAGGGGGTATTGGTTTTTCAACCATAGGTAAGTCCATCAAGAGTTCACGAAGCCACTCTGCTTCAACAGTGGCAGTGTCCAATGCTGTGAGTTCTGCTTCCATAGTTGACCTCGTTAAGATGGTCTGCTTGCAAGACTTCCAGGAAACAGCGCCACCACCAAGTGTAAAAACATAACCACTTGTGGCCTTTATCTCATCAGCATCAGAAATCCAGTTTGAGTCACTGTAACCCTCCAGTACCATTGGATACCCGGTGTAGTGAATCCCATAGCTCGCGGTGCCTTTCAAATAGCGCATAACTCTCTCAAGCGCATGCCAATGATCATCTTCCGGTTTTGACACAAACCGACTCAGCTTGCTCACAGCAAAAGAGATGTCAGGCCTCGTGGCACTCGCCAAATACATAAGCGAGCCAATAATCTGAGAATACCTCAGTTGATCTCTAGCAATCCGTCGATTCTTTCGAAGCAACACACTAGCATCATATGGAGTTGGAGAAGGTGTGCAGTCGCTATACCCAAAACGACTCAAGACCTTTTCCACATAGTGAGACTGAAGCAGTGTGATCCCACCATTCTCATCTCTCAACAGCTTGATGTTTAAGATAACATCAGCTACTCCTAGATCCTTCATCTCAAAACAGCGAGATAAGAAATCCTTAACCTCCTTGATTAAATCAAGTTTGGTTCCAAAGATCAAGATGTCGTCGACATACAGACAAAGAATAACTCCTTCGCCCCCACCATAGTGATAGTACACACACTTGTCACCATCGTTTACTACAAAGCCGGCAGCAGTTAATGTTCTTTCGAACTTCTCATGCCACTCCTTAGGAGCTTGTTTAAGGCCATATAAAGACTTTAATAACTTGCACACCTTTCCTTCCTGACCAGGTACTACAAAACCATCTGGCTGATCCATGTAAATTTCCTCCTTTAATTCTCCATTGAGGAAAGCCATCTTAACGTCCATTTGATGAACGAGAAGACCATGTGAGGCAGCCAGTGATAGTAGCGCCCGAATTGTGGTCAGTCTAGCCACAGGTGAGTAAGTATCAAAGAAGTCTTCACCTTCTTTCTAGGTATAACCCTTGGCCACAAGTCGTGCCTTGTACTTTTCAATCATACCATCAGGTCTAAGCTTCTTCTTGAACACCCACTTACATCCTACAGGTTTGCAGCCATAAGGACGGTGAGTGATCTCCTAGGTACCGTTAGCTAATATGGAATCCATCTCGCTATGAACAGCTTCCTTCCAGTAGTCAGCATCAGGAGATGCATAGGCTTCTGAAATAGTCCTTGGTGTGTCATCCACAAGGTACACAATGAAATCATCACCAAAAGACTTTGCAGTCCTCTGTCTCTTACTCCTCACAGGAGTTCCATTGTCACCCTCAACAGGATTCTCAACGTGTTCCATCGCAATGGTGGGTTCAGGAATTACAGCGAATTCCTCACTAGATGGAGTAGGTATCTCATGATTTGATGAACTCAACATATCCTTCATAGGAAATATGTCCTCAAAGAAAGTTGCATCATTCGACTCCATAATCGTACCAACATGCATGTCAGATACCTCAGATTTTATTATCAAAAATCTATAGCCGATGCTATGAAAAGCATAGCCCAGAAGAACACAATCCACGGTTTTTGGTCCAAGCTTGCGCTTCTTGGAAATTGGTATATTGACTTTCGCCAAACAACCCCAAGTACGTAGGTAAGAGAGTTTCAATCTTTTCCTTTCCCATTCCTCAAATGGAGTCATGGTCTTATGCTTTGTGGGAACTCGGTTTAGGACATGACACGCAGTCATTAGCGCCTCCCCCCACCATTCCTTGGAAAGACCTGATGTGTCTAACATGGTGTTAACCATATCAGTTAGAGTTCGGTTCTTTCTTTCGGCTACCCCATTCGACTGAGGTGAATAGGGAGGCATCCTCTCATGGATTATACCATGTTCCACACAAAATAGATCAAATTCATTGGAAAAATACTCTCCACCACGATCGGACCTAAGCCGTTTAATTTTTCGATCAAGTTGGTTCTCTGCCTCGGCTTTATAGTTTTTGAAGAAAGTTAAAGCCTCATCTTTTGATTTCAGAAGATACATGTAACAATATCTAGTGGAGTCATCAATCAACGTCATGAAGTATCTCTTTCCACCTTTTGTCAACACGCCAGTCATCTCACAAAGATCAGAATGTATAAGTTCTAGTGGCGCCAAGCCTCTTGCCTCTGCGGTCTTATGAGACTTGCGAGGTTGCTTAGCTTGCACACATACTTGGCACTTAGAGCCTTTGACAGTAGAGATTTTTGGAATTAAATTCATATTGGCCAGCCGCGTCATGCAACCAAAGTTAATGTGACAAAGTCGTGAATGCCAAATATCAGACTCATTATTGTGGCAAACATTATTAATAACTTTAGTGCAAATATCTAACAAAGACATGCGGAACAAGCCTCCGCTCTCATAGCCTTTTCCAACAAATTGTCCATACTTAGAAATTACAACTTTATTGGATTCGAAAACCAACTTAAAACCATCTCGACATAAACGGGAACCGCTAACGAGATTTTTATTGATGGACGGCACATGATGAACGTTCTTCAGACGCACAGTCTTCCCTGAAGTAAACTTCAGATCGACCGTACCAACACCTCGAACGATGGCATGTGACCCGTTCCCCATCAGCACGGGAGAAGTCCCTGTTGCCTGGTAAGAAGAAAACATGGAGGCGTCAGCACAAACATGTACATTGGCACCGGTGTCAATTAACCAATCAGGGGATTGGAATACTGAAAGGATGGTAGGAAAAATACCGTACCCTGATTCCTTCATATCAGTATCACCGATGACAACATTAGCGGACTTGCCGCTCTTCTCATGTTCGCGCTCCTCAAAGCGGTTAGGACACTTCAGAGCCCAGTGATTAGGATCACCGCAGACATGGCAAAGTCCCTTCCCCTTCCTATGAGAATTCTTCTTGAAGTTGGTAGAATGTGATGGCTTGTTCTTTGTATCAAACTTGCCTTTGCCCTGAGTTTTGTTCTTGTTGTTTTTGAACTTGTTGGGCTGGAAGTTCTTCTTCTGTACCATGTGGGCACTAGAACCTCCCTCAGCAACTCGAGCATGTGTGTCCTTTGCTCTCGCCTTCTCTTCAACATCAAGAGTACCAATGAGATCCGCAACGGAAAACTCCTGTCTCTTGTGTTTCAGAGAAGTAGCAAAATTGTTCCACGAAGGTGGAAGCTTGGCAATGATGCCTCCGGCAACAAATTTGTCCGGCAACACACACTTGAAGTACTCAAGTTCTTTTGTGAGCGACTGTATCTCATGAGCCTGCTGTACAACAGGGCGCTCATCAGTCATCTTGTAGTCATAGAATTGCTCCATGACGTACAACTCACTGCCGGCGTCCGAGGCACCAAACTTGGCCTCGAGCGCAGCCCACATGTCCTTGCCGTCGTCAAACGACATATACGAATCCACAATGGAGTCATCCAGAATACTCAGAAGAGTGTCTTTAAAGAGAGTATCGATCTTCTCAAAAGCTTCCAGCTGTGCTGGATTAAGATCGCCCTCAGGCTTGCCCTTGGTGGCGTCATAGCAACCCATGGTCTGAAACCAGTAGACTGCTCTCATACGCCACCTCTTATATTGCGCCCCCTTAAAGGCAGGCGGCTTCAGATGCGCAGCAAAACCACTCGGAGTAAATTGCCTATAATCAGGTTTTTGGATTGTTGGAAATATGAGCAAATTACTACGAGATTTAATCCGAATAAACAGAAGATAAATCATGACTACAGCAGCAGAGATTAAACTAATCATGTGAACTAGCATAGCAGATGAACAGATCACATCTAGGACACATACTAGAAACATGAATTCTACCATGATCTCGAACAGGAAGGATAGAATCACATACGGTGCAGCGGGAGCAGCACCGCCGGCGTTGACGTTGTCGCCCATGTCGTCGAGGATGAGGTTGCCGAGGTCGGGGAAGAAGTCGTCATTCGCGAAGTCGTCGCTGCCAGCAGTCGCGCGAGTGCGCTCCCCAAAAACCTGATCGCCCCTCTCCCGTACAGGATCACGAGAGGCGGGGTTCCGGAGGCCTGCTGTCCCTTCTGCCGGTGCACGCCGAAAGGAGGGATGGAGAAGACTTGCTTGGCGGCGCAATGATCTGGAACGGTGGTGAGAAACCATACGAAGCGGCGGCGGCGGCTAGGATAGACGTCTGCCTGACTATATAGTGCGGGCCGGGCAGGTCGTGGGAGTAAACCCCACGTCCGAGTCGTCACGATCCAAAAGAATCGGAAACGGTTCAGCAATTAACGCGTCCGTTAATTACTAATTAATGACTCATTAATTTTTTCCCGAGTAGCAAAAATATAGACAACGTGCATAGCTCTGTCCTCGGCTCGGCTCAATTCCGCAACCCGCGGCGCGGCGCGGCGGGGCGAGCGAGGAGGAGCGCGCGTGTAGGTCTCCTCTTGTCATGCTCATACAAGTGGTAGAAGAGCTCACCTTATAAAGAGGTGCAACTCTCTCTCAACTTATGAGGTGGGACTAAACTTTAGCCTCACTCACTCCACTCACATGTATGCATGAATGGGCCAAGAGAATTTCAGAATTTTAGTTGGGCTTTGGGCCAAAGGCCTACTAGCAAAATTCCAACAACAATTATATGTGCAAAAGCGTGAGTTCTAGTCTTTTACTTCCTCTGTTTCTACAAATAAGCTCTTTTAGAGATTTCAACAAGGACTACATACGGATGTATATAAACATATTTTAGAGTGCAGATTCGTTCATTTTGCTCCGTATATAGTTCATATTGGAATCTCTAAAAACTCTTATATTTAGGAATGGAGGGAGTAGATGATAGAGTTTTAAAAAAATGTAGGCGCATTAGTAAAGCCATAAAACATCATATAATAAGCGAGTTAGTTAACGAAAAGATGGAGTCTACATACTGAATCAATAAATCATTCTCTCATTATCGCCAAACTTGCTTGGAGAACCCATTTAGAGAGCCAATATGCACGTTATGTTCATTAGGTTTTATTTGTAGTAAATGATTGTTAGTCGCCAAAGACACAACCGCCTCCACCGCTAAGAAAAAGGGTGCTAAGGTTTCCTCCCAAGGGCTCCAGCACTGCTGGCACCCCACGCCTCAAGGTGCTTTCCAGCACCGACGAGGTGAGGGGAACCATGACTTGGGTTGTCTGTGGAGCCTTCGGTCGCCTTAGCTTTAGTAGGGTTAAGTCCTTCCCGTCCTATCATGTCCTTGTTTCAGCGATGTTGTTTGGCATCGATGGATGGCATGTGAAGCTTCAGTCAATGTCAGATCTTGGGCCTCGGTTTTCTTCGTTGTTTTGTTAAGGTGGTCGACGGTGGCCTACTAAGGGATGGCACGGTGGCATGTTTTCTATGATTCCTTCCCCATCCGATGGAGGTTAGCCAGATGGGGCATTGTCAGCGAACTTACGAGGTGTGTGTGCCCCCTCCTCCGTCTTGTCGGAGTTGGGTTATCTCCCGACCTTCTTCGGTGCCAACATTTTCAGGATGGCATCCATCAAGATCTTGATCACCCGTGTCTTCTGGTTTACATCGTCGACTTGTCGACCACTCCTTCTTCAAGCTTCTGGGTGTCAACAAGGTTGCACCAGTGAAACTGTGTTCAAAGGCGGCGGCGAGTTTTCTTAATGGCGCGCCGTCGATGGATGCAGAAGGCAGATGGTGATGATTTCATCAAGAACTTGCCAATAATTTCTTGTTCTTTTCAAGATATTCTTGTAAGGGCTGATTTTGTTGGTAGACCCTCTAGCGTAAGCGATTGCAGCTTGGTCAGACCATAAACATATAAATTTCTTATCTTCTACTTTTCTCCTACTTAAAAATAACATAAGGTCCTATCATGCGCTCGGTCTTCATCCTTGGGTTTCTCCCTTCCATTTCTAACTTTTTTCATTGCTTTTACATGCAAACCACGCCAATTGTCCCACCTCTTCAATCTTCATTGATACACATAATAAGACTATCATAGAGGAAACCACAAGAAGTGAGATGACATGTATCTCAATTCCTATAGAAAAAGGGATGTCACTTCAACATGATATGAACTTTTTCATTGGGTTTAGGCTAATTTTTCTTCTTTGAGATGTGAAGAATTGGTCCCTATCCTACATAGGAAAAGGAATCCATTCCTACAATCCATTCCTTCATAATTTTGGTTCCTAAAAATCACTGTTAGATTATTAGTGTTTCTGAACAAAATTATGTTTTTGGTAAGCCAAAAAATACTTATCAAATAAAGTAATCAAATATAACACCCTAATCGCACTAATATGGACATTACCTGGTACTCCGTAAAAAAGAAAACATTCCCTGAGTACCCTTTTTTTTTGCATGGACATTCCTTGACTAGCTGCGGAGTCGGAGTCGGACCAGTTGACGTCGAGTCCTACACGAGCTCGATGCCCTCCCGGCCAAGCTCTGCTGGCATATGAAGACGCGTCGGCGCTCGCAACAAGGCACGCGATCGATCAGGCCACTCTGCGTTTCTTTTGCTCCGATCTACTGACCTTCCGGCCGGCACCAGCATCATGGCGTCCCCGTACACCCCGCAGCTGACGGCATGGCGCGCCGCGGCTGGCAGCGGCGTGGAGCGCGACTGCTGCGTCGAGCACGAAGGGATCGTGTACGCCGTGCGGCGGGGGAAGGAAGCCGACGACGACATGGCGGAGCGCGAGCACGTGGAGATCGGCGGAAGGTGTTCGCGCTGGCCGACGAGAAGGAGGTGGCGGTGCACGGCGGCAAGGTGCTGCGCTGCGTGGAGTTCCCGACATCGTCGGCGACGGCGCTGCGGCTGACGGTGACGGAGGGGACCGAGAAGGAGGTGGCCGAGATCGTCGAGCCGGACGAGGCACTGCGTGTGCTGGGCTGCGGGGGGTGCTACGAGGCGGTCGCCGGCACGCGGGAGCACGTGGTGGACGTGCAGGGGGACGAGGAGGCGTTCGTCCTGCTCGTGTCCGTGCGCGAGGAGGACGCGCGCATCGTGCAAGTCCAGAGGCTCAACTGACCGAATCTCGGTTGGTTATCGTTGTGCTGTGCTTTGTCCTTGTGACAAAAAGGTTGCAATCCTTGTTGAGAAACAAGATTTCTAACTGGCTATAGCCTGCGCACTTGCAAAAAACTGTGCAACGATGTGAACCGCATATATGAGATTCACTGTTCCAAGTGCACGAATATAATTTGTTCACAGCTGCTACTACTTCCGTTCCTAAATATAAGTCTTTCTAAAGATTTCAAATGGACTACCACATACGGATGTATATAGACATAGTTTAGAGTATAGATTCACTCATTTTACCTCGTATGTAATCATTTGTTGAAATATTTAGAAAAACAAATATTTAAGAATAGAGAGATTATATAGCAAAATGTAAACATTCTTGAAAGTTTTCAAAAAACAAAATCACAATATTTAGAGTGGTTGGTTAAGAAATAATGGAAAAAAGGGGAGGATGAGATCCACCTGGATGGAGAAAATCTGGTTGGTGTACAATTTTGATAGCCAACTGCTCCAAGGCCCCCGTACCCCCGCGTCGCGTCCCCGAGCGGGGCGACCGGGGCGGCCTCTCCTTCCCTCACCGCCTAGAGCTCCGCCGCCCCCTCTCCCTCACGCCACTACTGCCGGCTGCCGCGGTCGAGCGTTGCCGGCTCGGCGCCGTTACGAGGTCGGCGGTGGCGGGCCCCTTACTTTACCCGTCGCGAAAGCCCGGCTCGGGGTGGGCGTGCTCTGGCGGCGGTATGACTCGGCGGGCGGCCTCCCGGTGCAGATCGGGTGGTGACGAGGCGATGACGCGGCCCCTTGGCGGCGGTGGCGGCTGGTGCTGGCCGGCGGCGCCCTGCAAGCCCAGATCTGGGCCCTTTGGGCCCGATCTGGGCCAGGGCGGACTGGTTTGGATTCCAACGGGTCGCTTTCGGGTGATGGGGGCGGTGGCTACTGTGTTGCGTCTGCTGCAGCGCGCGGGGGAGCTTAGCGGGCCTGATCTGGGCCCGGGCGGGCAGTTGTCCTGGTGTGCTCCTGTGTCCGGTCTGCTACCGCCTGAGCCGGTGGAGGTAATCCCATCCCACGTGGTTACGGTACTGCCGGTCTTGTCTACGGTGGCTTCGTTTTGGTCCGGCCGGCCTCATAGCGTTTGTCGTTGTGAGACGGCGGTGGTGTCCTCGTGACTGTGCTGGCAAATGTTGGTGGGTGGTAGGCGTGGTGGAGCCAACGGTTGGTCTTGGGTTGTGGGTGTGAGGAGTCGGGAGAAATGTCGGGTCTTACCGGCACCGACGCGGTGATGCCTGTGGGCGCCGCCACCCTTCTTGAAGGGCGTCGGGTGTACCTCTCCCCACTCCCTTCCGTGTACCGGGAGAAATCCTAGGACTCGTTCGGATAGCATCGTCGTTGTCGTCGCAGTCCTTCTTGAAGGTGTTGCTTGGTACGCGGCAATTCAGTGGCATAAAAATGTGGTGGAATTCTTCGGAGGGCGCAACGGTTGTGCGATACTGCACCTTTCGTTAAGCCGGCGCTGTTGGCATTATTTTCTTGTTTCTCTCTTGTTTTTCTTTTTAGACGTGATTGTGCTGTTTGCTCCGGCGATGAATTCACAGTCTGATGGTTGCTATATTAAAATAGCGTTGCTCTCCATGTGCGCCTACCCCTCGCTGGCCCTATTGATCCTGTCCCACGTGGAGCTGTTCCTGCCGCGCGTGCCGTTTGCGGTGCACCAGGCGCTGCTCTACTGCGGCCTCGTCGCCGTCGGCGGCGGCGTCGTCAACCCCATGGGGAGCTTCGTGCTCGGCCTCCCCGCCGGCCACGACGGCGTTGCGGCGGCTTGCACTTATCTCATCGCCGTGCCCATCGGCGGGCTCCTCGTGCTGTGGGTGTGGCTTGTTCGTGGGTACGGCGGTGGCGGCCAGCCGCGCACAGCAGCTGCAGGAAACTCTATGCCCAAGACGTGCCCACGCCGCTGCAAAAATACCGAAAGCATGTTGCGGCGGAGAACCTTGGCGTCTCGTGTCCGGCCAATGTGGCACCAAGTTCAAACAGTTTTTTTAACAAGAAAAGGCGCTTAAAGTGCCAATATATTCAGCTCAATACAGCATGAAGTACAAAGCCCTGTAAAGACACTATAGATAAGGTAGAAGTTACAGGGCAGAGCTTGTTCTTGTGAGCTGAACTAAGAACCTGATGAGCATTGTTGTGATCAACTCCATTTATCTCCCTCCAAATGTGAAAGACCTGTGAATGAAGATCATACGTAATCCTGAAGAAATCTGCAAGTGATGCTCTGATTGCCCGCGGACTGGAGTAGAAACACTTCTGGTCGCAGCCGCCTTTGCCAAAGAAATGTTGTCCATCAGGAAAGTTGGTTGTGCGGCTTGTGCCACCTACAAGAGTTGGGCAATTTTGGCTGCAAGGAGAGCTAGCGCTTCCGCTTGAAGGGGCGAAGTAGTGATCGGGGCTGAGGCTTGGACCTGTACGTCGACATTCTTGTGGTCTTGCACAAATTTGAGAAAGACAGCAATGCCTGTGGCAAGACTACCGTTTGGTAAACTTGGAACTTTTGAGCACCTAAAAGAAGCATCAGAATAGATCTTAGCACCATCACCAAGAAGATCAGTCCTAAGAGTGCTTCCCTGCAGTGGCAATGTAGCAGCATTAACATGGGAGCTAGTATTAGGAACAACATTGCAATCATCTGAGGAGGAAGCCACCTGAAACTTCTGCTGATCATCCAAAGCTAAGGCAGCCATGTGTACCTGATGTGGGAGTGACCACCTCCTATCAAAAAGACAATTACATCTGGATTTTCATATGCATCATAAAAAATTGAAAATATTGGGTACAGTAGCATATGGATGGCCCATATTAAGCAAAGCTAGAATAACACTTTGCATAGAAAGATGATTTTCCGTTAAAAGATCACTTCGAAAGTAACAAGGATGCGCAAACCATGTTGCTCTAGCAAAGTCGCAAAGGAAAAAAAATATGCATTTCATTTTCGTCTTGAGCACAATGACAACACTGTTTTGAAATATGTACGGAGAAACGACTAGCTCTCAAACCTGTTGGAAGGGCTTTCCGAAGCAACCTCCAGGCAAAAGTCTGGACTCTTGGGGCCATCAGTTTTTGTTTCCAAACTTGCTTTAGAAGAGCTTTAACCTGATGAGAAACCTGAAAAGGTCGATTCCTGTGTTGCGCTTGAATATCCTGCGAACATAACTTATAGGTAGACTTTGAGCTACACTTTCTGAAAGGATCGATATAGTTGACTAGAGGGGGGTGAATAGGAAACTAACAATTTTTAGCTTTTCTTTACCAATTTAAACTTTGCATCAAAGTAGGTTGTCTAGATATGCAACTAGGTGAGCAACCTATATGATGCAACAACAACAAGCACACGAGCAAGCAAGGGATATAACGTAAATAAGCTTGCACAAGTAAATGCACGAGATAACCAAGAGTGGAGCCGGTGAAGACGAGGATGTGTTACCGAAATTCCTTCCCTTTGAAGGGAAGTACGTCTCCTTTGGAGCGGTGTGGAGGCACAATGCTCCCCAAGAAGCCACTAGGGCCACCGTATTCTCCTCACGCCCTCACACAATGCGAGATGTTGTGATTCCACTATTGGTGCCCTTGGAGGCGGCGACCGAACCTTTAAAAACAAGGTTGGGGCAATCTCCACAACTTAATTGGAGGCTCCCAACGACACCACGAGGCTTCACCACAATGGACTATGGCTCCGTGGTGACCTCAACCGTCTAGGGTGCTCAAACACCCAAGAGTAACAAGATTCGCAAGGGATTAGTGGGGGAAATCAAATTTCTCTTGGTGGAAGTGTAGATCAGGGCCTTCTCAACCAATCCCGAGCAAATCAACAAGTTTATAGACAAGGCATATCTCGCAATAAGAGGCTAACACTAAGCAAGATAGCAAACACGAGCATAGCATAAATAGCACAATATATCATAAGCTCACTAAGATGCGATAGAGTGCATATGTCTTACACCATATGAAGGATAAGTCTCACAAGCGCAAACCAAACCAAAGCAAACGAGGTTCAACTGAACAAACGCAAATGAAGCAACACGATAAAACGACTCGCAAATCGCAAATCCTACACTCTCTCCCCCTTTGGCATCGAGATGCCAAAAAGGCAGAGAGGACACCTACACACAAGTGGTGGCTCAAGCGGAGTAATCACTCGCATGCTCCTCGTCAGACTCGGCAGCGGGGACGGTCTCCTCGAAATCCTCCTCAAAATCAGTCCACTTGAAGCCTTGCTTTGCCATCCACTCAGCCTCTGGAGTGATGATCTCCTCAGAACCGCCAGAGACTTCCTCGCCAAAGACCTTCATAATCTTCTTGTCGCGGCGGCGACTCTCCTTGGAGGCAACGTGAGTCATGTACTGTCCCTTTGCCTGCATGCAGAACAGAGTCTTCATCTTGTCCTTCAGCTTCTTGGCCCACGAGGGCTCAGAGGAGCGAGGGGCAAACCCAGCAGCGCGGTCCTCACCAGCATCCTCCGCCTCAGCCTCCTCCCCATCAACAGCCCTCTTAGCAGTCGTCGCCTCAGCACGAGTAGTAGTGTTGGCCCACTTGGACTTGACACGGAGACTGATGGACTCATGACGAATCCAGTCTGGAGCAAGGAACTCATCACCGGAGAACAGCTTCTCCCAAGTCTTGGAGATCAACAGAAACAGGTACGGTCCATAGATGGGTACCTTGCGGTTGAATACCGCGAACCAAAGCTCACACCACATGATATGTGAGACATCAAGTGGTTGAGACTGAGACACACGCGCCTCCTCGCACAGGAGCATCATATCCACCAGATAGGCATGCACCTTGTCCTTGTCACCAATGCAAGGGAAAAGAGAGTTGCGGAAGACGCGATACATGATGTCCAGAAATGGGTTCAGCACCCACGTCATCTTGCCACTGGGAAGCGTCTTCGCAACATAATACTGCTGGAGCCTGTTCTTGCTCGCTGACTCAGGGTTGGCATGAGGGCGAACACCAACGGGTGTGTTGAGCCCCTCATCAGGTACGTGGAGCAGATCCATGAAGTCCTTCCAGGTAGCAGTCAACTGACGTCCATTGGTCATCCAGGTCATCCTTTGATCCTCCCCAGGTGAAAGTGAACTGAGGCAAATAACTGGCAAATAATCTCAGGGTCATAGTCCAGGTGAAAGGAGATCACATGTTCAATGCCAAACTGCTCCACCAAGTCCAGAGCCTCTCCAAAGTAAGCATGGTGCTTGTCCTGCCTCATGTGATTCATGTCAATCCACTTGACATCACACATAGGTGTTTTGCTTGGCCTTGATCACATCCAGATAAATGAGAGTCTGCTGCTTGGTCCAAAATAAGTCATTGCCTCTGAAGATAGCACGGGCATTCACATATGGGTTGATCTGCCTTCGAGGGATAAACTCAGAAAGTGGTATCTCGTCCATGCCCTTTGCGGGTTCCTTGTACTTGCTGGCGGAGGAGTTGACATTGCGCTTGGGGGCACTGGAGCCCTCTGGAGCTTCATCTTGATTGCGCAGACGCTTGGAGCTAGTGTCACGACTGGGATTGGGACGGCGAGCAGGAGCACCGGAGCCACCACCTAAGACACAAAGCAGAAGCACAAACGAAAAGCGAGAAGAATCAATTGAAAGACCTCAGCAAAACAAGGGAAACAAGTAGAAAGCATACGTGGTAATTGCCAAGAAGGAGATTGGACGACAACAGTAGTACTGCCAGTTCGCGCGGTACTAAAATTTTAGTACCGCTCCTAGTCGCGGTAGTACCGCGTGAAGGCACGGTAGTACCGGGGCTCGGAGCGGTAGTAGAACTTTAGTACCACGGCTCGTGCGGTAGTACCGCACTAGAGGGGCAGTAGTACCGTACCAGCGGTAGTACCGCACCGGAGATGCGGTAGTACCGCATCGGCGTCTGATCTGAACCATTTGAATCTGAGAATAACCGCGAAAACAAGGCGGTACTACGGTTGATAAAATCTACCACGGGACAACATATCAAGTATAATTTCTACGCAACACTACTATCCTACATCCTACTCTTGCATAGATTTGGCCTAAAATCTCAAGAACACATGCATCTCCCCAAAAACCTAGAGGCAAAAGAATGAACAAAAGAGAGAGGGATTTGGGGAGAAACCTTGTTCCATGGCAAGAGGAAGTGGTGGGGAACGATTCCACCGGTCGGAATCTGAGGAGAGCGGCCGGAGACGGAGATCCGGTGAGGGTCTCCGGCGCCGTTCTTGAGCAGGAGAGAGACAGGCGACAGGGAGAGAAACAGACGAATAGGTATGGGGGAGTTGGAACTCCCCCTGCCCGGGTCTTAACCCCCACGCGCACTCGTCAGCACGGTAGTGCCGCATCTCATCGCAGTAGTACCGCTCGGGTGGAAGTACCGCACCGAAGCGGTAGTACCGCTCCCCCAGGCGGCAGTAAAAAATTACTGCCGCGCTGAGTGCGGAAGTACCGTGCGCTCCACTTGTGGTAGTACCGTGGCGTGCCGCGGTAGTATCATGAGCTTAGGAAGATGCATGTCTCAGACGAAAGAGAAAAGGTCTTTACAAGGAAACTTCAAGCGAAAGATACACCACAAGAACACGCTCAACACGAAGAAAGAAAGGCAAGAGACAACAAGGACCAACCATGAGACACAACCTCTCCAAGGAGAGGGCGGTGGCCGGAGCCACCTATGTTTGAGTCAATTGGTATGGCACCGCGAAGAATTATCCTTGGGCCCATGACCAAAACTCGTCTTTGAAGCACAAGTACCATAAAAAATGGCTAATGTGAAAGAGTTGATAAATTTATGCATAATGGGGGAGGGAGAGTTCATTGAGAGAACAACACTCCCCCTATGTTCATGCCTACACCTAAACAAGATAACAAGATGAGTATGGTGGGGTGTGCAAGGGTTCAAGCAACATTGCTCGAATCAATGATATTTAGCTCATGCCTTAACTCGCGAAATCTTGCTTCGTCCAAAGGCTTCGTGAAAATATCTGCAAGGTTATCATGAGTGTTGACATAGTTGAGCTCGATCTCCCCTCGCCTAATGTGATCCCGGATGAAGTGATACCGAATCTCAATATGCTTCGTCTTGAAGTGTTGCACCGGGTTGAGAGAAATCTTGATGGCACTTTCATTGTCACACCAAAGAGGCACGTTGTCACAAATCACACCGTAATCCTTTAAAGTTTGCCTCATCCATAAGAGTTGTGCACAACAACTACCGGCCGCGACATACTCCACTTCGGTGGACGAGAGAGACACACAACTTTGCTTCTTGGAAGACCAACTCACCAAAAAGCAACCAAGAAATTGGCACCCTACGGAAGTGGACTTCCTATCCACTTTGTCTCCCGCCCAATAGGAGTCCGAATATCCTACAAGCTTGAAGTTTGCTCCCCTTGGGTACCATAAGCCAAAGTTTGGGGTATGAGCCAAATATCGAAAGATTCGCTTGACCGCCACAAAGTGGCTTTCCTTAGGTGCGGCTTGAAACAGTGCACAAATTCCCGCACTCAACATGATATTCGGTCTAGATGCACAAAGGTAAAGCAAGGAGCCAATCATGGAGCGATATACCTTTTGATCCACCGCTTTACCATTGGGATCAATGTCAAGTTGGCACTTGGTGGGCATTGGAGTGGAAGCCAGCTTGACATCACTTAGCTTGAATCTCTTGAGCATGTCTTGAGTGTATTTGGCTTGGTTGATGAAGGTTCCTTCTCTTCTTTGCTTCACTTCGAACCCGAGAAAGAACTTCAACTCTCCCATTGAAGACATCTTGAACTTTGAGGTCATGAGTGTGGCAAATTCCTCATTGAAATCTTTGTTAGGGGAACCAAAGATAATATCATCAACATATAGTTGGCACACAAACAACTCCCCTTTGACCTTCTTAGTAAAAAGAGTGGGGTCGATTAGCCCCACTTCAAATCCACGGTCTTGTAGCAACTCGGTAAGGTGGTCATACCACGCACGTGGGGCTTGTTTAAGGCCATAGAGTGCCTTATCGAGTTGATACACATGATCGGGAAAGTAGGGATCCCCGAACCCGGGGGGTTGCTTGACATATACCAACTCATTAATAGGACCATTAAGAAAAGCACTTTTAACATCCATTTGTTGCAACTTAAAGTTGTGATGAGAAGCATAAGCAATCAACAAACGAATGGATTCAAGGCGAGCAACGGGAGCAAACGTTTCACCGTAGTCTATACCCTCGACTTGGGAGTAGCCTTGTGCCACCAATCTAGCCTTGTTGCGAACGATGGTCCCATGAGCATCTTGCTTGTTCTTGAATATCCACTTTCCAATGACATTGTGGTTCCCCGTTGGCCTTGGCACCAATCTCCACACCTTGTTGTACTCGAAGTTGTTGAGCTCTTCATGCATGGCATTAAGCCAATCCGGATCTTCGAGCGCCTCATATACCTTTTGGGGTTCAACACAAGAGACAAACGCGTGATGTTCATAATAGTTTGCCAATTGTCTACGAGTGCTTACCCCCTTTTGGATGCTTCCAAGCACATTCTTCATGAGATGACCCTTGGTGGAGAGCTTGGAACCAATCTTGGCGGCACGACGCTCCAATTCCTCCTCGGGGGTGAGTCGAGGAGCGGTCACTTGATCATCTTGAGCGTTGTCTTGAGCTTGTTCTTGATCTCGAACTTGCTCGAAGGAGAGAACTTGACCTTGGGCATCACTTGGTGTTTCAACACCATCTTGAGATTGATCTTGCCCTTGGACTTGTTCATGAGGTTGAGGGCCTTCATTTTGTACTTCGGAAGCATGTGGGCCTTGGGTTGGTGATGGCTCCACTTGAGTGGAGCATTGTCCTTCTCCTTCGGCCACAAGGGGTTCCTCAATGGGTAGGATAAAACCAACTCCCATTCTTCTTATGGCTTGGGGAGGAATTTCATCACCTACATCACAAGTGCCACTTTGCCCCACTTGGGAGCCGTTATTCTCATCAAACTCCACGTTACACGTCTCCTTAATAAGACCCGTGGACTTATTGACAACACGGTAAGCATGAGAGTTTGTAGCATAGCCAACAAATATTCCCTCATAAGCTCTAGCCTCAAATTTAGACAACCGAACACATTTCTTGAGAATGAAACACTTGCACCTGAACACCCGAAAGTACTTGAGGTTGGGCTTGTTACTGGTGAGTGTCTCATATGGAGTCTTGTTCAAGCCTTTGCGGAGGTAGAGCCGATTTGATGCATGACACGTGGTGTTGATGGCTTCGGCCCAAAAGTTGTATGGAGACTTGAACTCCGCCATCATGGTCCTTGCCGCATCCATCAACGTCCGGTTCTTCCTCTCCGCTACACCATTTTGTTGAGGGGTGTAAGGTGCGGAGTATTGATGCTTGATCCCCTCATCACTAATAAACTCATCCAAGGTGTAGTTCTTGAACTCGGTGCCGTTGTCACTTCTTATTGTCAAGATCTTTGCATTGTGTTGACATTGGGCTTCATTTGCAAAGTCAATGACGGTTTGTTGGGTTTCACTCTTCCTCTTGAAGAAATAATAGTCATCCACAATCACCAAGCAATACTTCCTACCCCCAAGACTATCAAAGGATGGAGGCCCAAAGAGATCCAAATGAAGGAGCTCCAAAGGCCTCTTCGAGTAAATGATAGTCGTGGGAGGGTGAGCCTTCTCATGTAGCTTTCCTTCGATACAAGCACTGCAAGCACGATCTTTAGCAAAACTAACATTCGTTAGTCCACGTACATGGTCCCCCTTGAGAAGACTTTGCAAAGATCTCATATTGACATGGGCTAAACGGCGATGCCAAATCCATCCCACGTCAACTTTAGCCATTAGGCATGTCGCGGTCTTAGTGGGTCACTCCGAAAAGTTAATCACATAGAGACCGTTCTCGACATGCCCAACAAAGGCTACTTTAAGAGTCTTGCTCCACAAGAGGGCCACGGTATAATATCAAAGAAAGTGGCAAAACCCATGAGTGCAAGTTGACGAACGGAAAGTAAATTGTATGCAAGGGACTCAACAAGCATGACCTTCTCGATCGTGAGATCATGAGAAATGACAACCTTGCCAAGTCCCAATACCTTAGAGGACGAGGCATCACCCCACTCGACATTGGTGGGCATAGATGGAATCTTGTGAACATCCACCACCAAGTCCTTGCTCCCGGTCATATGATTAGTTGCTCCACTATCGAGCAACCATGATCCCCCACCGGAAGCAAACACCTACAAGAAATCAATGCTTGGTTTTAGGTACCCATTTTGTAATGGGTCCTTTGATGTTAGTAACAAGGGTCTTAGAAACCCAAATAGACCACTCAATGTACTCATAAGGAGAACCAACAAATTTGGCATAAACATGCCCATCACTTGCATGGCACAACACATAAGAAGGGTTAAAGTCACCGCTTTGTTGGAAGGGGTGGCATTGCCTTTCTTGACACCACCACCCTTCACATTGTTCTTCTTCTCCTTGGAAACACCCTCTCCCTCCTTCACAAAGGTTTGCTTAAGAGGGGGAGGTCGTTTGGTCTTGTCATTCTTCTTCTTGTTCTTGGGCATGGGTGCGAACCCAATCCCTTCCTTGGCCACAACTTCCTTTTGATTGCTTAAAAGGTCGTTGAGGTTCTTCTCACCTTGAATGCACGACACAAGGCCTTTCTCAAGTTGCTCCTTCAACTTAGCATTCTCCTCAACAAGATGCACATGCTCACAACAAGGGTTAGTAGCATTTGCATTATCAATTAACACCATATTAGGAAATGTGGCTTTCTCCTTGGTTAGCTTCACTTGGAGTTGATCATGAGACTCCTTGAGGATAGCATGAACACCTTTCAAGGCCTTGTGATCCTTGTCAAGTATATCAAACTCCTCCTTGAGTCTAGCAAGATCGACCCCAAGTTTGGCCTTCTTGGAATTTAGCACACGAGAAACAACAAGTGCATGATCAAGACCTTTCTTTAACTTAGCATGATCATCGTTGTGTGACTCCTCAAGAGCCAAACGAAGACCACGCTCTTCCTCAAGAGCATTGGAAAGATCCGAAATCTCATCGGCATAGTCTCGACTATGCCCCTCCATCTTAGAGATGGTATCTTCATGAGCCTCGATCATGTCATTGGCTTCACCAAGTTGTTCCAAGAGAGCAAGGAAGTGCTTCTTGGATTTACCCTTGAATTTACCCATAAAGGACTCAAACTCATTCTCCTCCACATTAGATTCCTCATGTTCATCAATGCAATCCATCAAAGAAGGATGATTAATGATGGTAGTTTTGATGTTGGTGAAGGAAATATGCCCTAGAGGCAATAATAAAGTTATTATTTATTTCCTTATATCATGATAAATGTTTATTATTCATGCTAGAATTGTATTAACCGGAAACATAATACTTGTGTGAATACATAGACAAACAGAGTGTCACTAGTATGCCTCTACTTGACTAGCTCGTTGATCAAAGATGGTTATGTTTCCTAGCCATAGACATGAGTTGTCATTTGATTAACGGGATCACATTATTAGGAGAATGATGTGATTGACTTGACCCATTCCGTTAGCTTAGCACTCGATCGTTTAGTATGTTGCTATTGCTTTCTTCATGACTTATACATGTTCCTATGACTATGAGATTATGCAACTCCCGTTTACCGGAGGAACACTTTGTGTGCTACCAAATGTCACAACGTAACTGGGTGATTATAAAGGTGCTCTACAGGTGTCTCCGAAGGTACTTGTTGGGTTGGCATATTTCGAGATTAGGATTAGTCACTCCGATTGTCGGAGAGGTATCTCTGGGCCCTCTCGGTAATGCACATCACTTAAGCCTTGCAAGCATTGCAACTAATGAGTTAGTTGTGGGATGATGTATTACGGAACGAGTAAAGAGACTTGCCGGTAACGAGATTGAACTAGGTATTGAGATACCGACGATCAAGTCTCGGGCAAGTAACATACTGATGACAAAGGGAACAACGTATGTTGTTATGCGGTCTGACCGATAAAGATCTTCGTAGAATATGTGGGAGCCAATATGAGCATCCAGGTTCCGCTATTGGTTATTGACCGGAGACGTATCTCGGTCATGTCTACATAGTTCTCGAACCCGTAGGGTCCGCACGCTTAACGTTTCGATGACAGTTATATTATGAGTTTATATGTTTTGATGTACCGAAGGTTGTTTGGAGTCCCGGATGTGATCACGGACATGACGTGGAGTCTCGAAATGGTCGAGACATGAAGATTGATATATTGGAAGCCTATATTTGGATATCGGAAGTGTTCCGGGTGAAATCGGGATTTTTACCGGAGTACCGAGGGGTTACCGGAACCCCCCCGGGGCTTAATGGGCCATAGTGGGACTTTGTGGAGAAGAGGAGAGGCGACCAGGGCAGGGCCGCGCGCCCCCCCCCCCCTAGTCCGAATAGGACAAGGAGAGGGGGGCGGCGCCCCCCTTTCCTTCCTCTCACCCTCCTCTTTCCCCCTCCACTCCTAATCCAACTAGGAAAAGGGAGGGAGTCCTACTCCCGGTGGGAGTAGGACTCCACCTGGCGCACCCCTCCTGGCCGGCCGCACCTCCCCCCTTGCTCCTTTATATACGGAGGCAGGGGGCACCCTAGAGAAACAACAATTGATCGCTTGATCTTTTAGTCGTGTGCGGTGCCCCCCTCCACCATAGTCCACCTCGATAATACTGGAGCGGTGCTTAGGCGAAGCCCTGCGTCGGTAGAACATCATCATCGTCACCACGCCGTCGTGCTGACGAAACTCTCCCTCAACACTCGGCTGGATCAGAGTTCGAGGGACGTCATCGGGCTAAATGTGTGCTGAACTCGGAGGTGTCGTGTGTTCGGTACTTGATCGGTCGGATCGTGAAGACGTACGACTACATCAACCGCGTTGTGCTAATGCTTGCGCTTTCGGTCTATGAGGGTACGTGGACAACACTCTCCCCTCTCGTTGCTATGCATCACCATGATCTTGCGTGTGCGTAGGAAATGTTTTGAAATTACTACGTTCCCCAACAGTTGGGGGTTACCTTGTTGGTGGCTTTCGCCATGAGACACTTGGCGGTGATGCTCTCATTTGGTGAGTCGAAGAGAGACACCCGTGGAGTCATCGCAATGGCAACGGAGGCCATGGCAACCGACTCACCATCGTCATCATCATCATCCTCATTGTACTCTTCTTGTACCACCAATGCCTTGGGAGGAGTCTTCTTGGTGAAGTTGCTCTTGTTGGGGAAAGACTTGGCCTTGTCCTTTCGGATGAGCTTGCCACCATTGTCTTCCCTCTTCTCATAAGGGCACTCCGCAACAAAATGGCTCACATTGCCACAATTATAGCAAGTCCTCACACGTTGCTTGATCTTTGCGCCACTTGAATTGTTCTTGTTGAAGTTGGGCCTAGAGTTCTTCTTGCTCCAAAATTGCCTTGAAGCAAGAGCCATGTGTTCATGATAGGCATACTTTGTATCTTCGGGGTTGCTCTCCTCTTCTTCCTCTTCTTCCTCCTCCTCCACATTAACCTTGGCCTTTAGTGCAAGGTTGGGCTTCTTTACTCTTTGAGACCGTAGCACCGCATATCGGCGGTCTTGTCCAAGATGCTCATAGCAACGAACTCATCCAACACTTCACTTGAGGACAAGGTGTGGAAGTCCGGCCTTTGACGAATGACGGAGGACATGGCTTTGTGATAAGGCATCATTGCCTTGAGGAATTTGCGCTTAATCCAATTGTCATCCGTGTCCTTGCTTCCATGATCTCGGAGTGAAACCGCGAGTTGGTTACCCTCCGGTAAAGCTCACGAGGTTCTTCATCTTCTTTCATGGCAAACTCATCGGCTTCATCTTGCACCACTTCATAGTTTGAGCGTTGAATGCTTGCACTTCCCCGGTAGAGAGAAACAACTTGGTGCCAAGCATCTTTGGCCATGGAGTAGGGCCGGAGATGAGGAAGATCTTCGGGAGGAATTGCTTCTTGGATGATGAAGAGAGCATTCTCATTGAATTGATTATCCACGGCTTCTCTAGGAGTGAAGTTGCTTCGGTCATGCAGATAGAAACCTTCTTCAATGATTCTCCAAAGATTAGTATTCACATGATTTAAATGACGCTTAAAGCGATAGACCCAAGAATCAAATTCCACATTCTTCTCAATCTTAGGGGCAGGGCCGGCATGATTCAAATGAGTGGAAGGAAGCGGTCCACCATAAACAAGTGGAGGGTCCACATGGGCAAAGATGCCGGTACCATTCTTACCACTAGAAGAAGGAGCTTTTTCACTAGTAGCTTCCCCCTTGTCGGAGTTAGCATCCGACACCTTGTTAGTGGGATCACCCACTTTCAATGGTGCGGTGGAAAGTTTAAGCCCTTCAATGAATTTAGTAAACATGCTTTCAACCTCGGTCATCATGGAGGTTTTCAATGTGTCCAAAGCCACATTGAATTCCTCACGAGAGACCGCGGTTCCCCATCTCCCGTAGACGAGACCGGATTCGCACCGGAGTGCTCCTCCACACCGTCTACGACGTCAACCATACTCTTCGGACGGTAAAGTCCTTAATAAAGAGACGAGGCTCTGATACCAATTGAAAGGATTGATATAGTTGACTAGAGGGGGGTGAATAGGCAACTAACAATTTTTAGCTTTTCTTTACCAATTTAAACTTTGCATCAAAGTAGGTTGCCTAGATATGCAACTAGGTGAGCAACCTATATGATGCAACAACAACAAGCACACGAGCAAGCAAGGGATATAACGTAAATAAGCTTGCACAAGTAAAGGCACGAGATAACTAAGAGTGGAGCCGGTGAAGACGAGGATGTGTTACCGAAGTTCCTTCCCTTTGAAGGGAAGTACGTCTCCGTTGAAGCGGTGTGGAGGCACAATGCTCCCCAAGAAGCCACTAGGGCCACCGTATTCTCCTCACGCCCTCACACAATGCGAGATGCTGTGATTCCACTATTGGTGCCCTTGGAGGCGGCGACCGAACCTTTACAAACAAGGTTGGGGCAATCTCCACAACTTAATTGGAGGCTCCCAACGACACCACGAGGCTTCACCACAATGGACTATGGCTCCGTGGTGACCTCAACCGTCTAGGGTGCTCAAACACCCAAGAGTAACAAGATTCGCAAGGGATTAGTGGGGGAAATCAAATTTCTCTTGGTGGAAGTGTAGATCAGGGCCTTCTCAACCAATCCCGAGCAAATCAACAAGTTTGATTGGCTAGAGAGAGAGATCGGGCGAAAATGGAGCTTGGAGCAACAATGGAGCTTAGGTTTGAAAGAGGTAGACCACTAGAGGAAGAAGACACCTCTTATATAGTGGAGAACCAAATCCAACCGTTATCCACTAAACCAGCCGGCGACCTGCGGTACTACCGCCCCTGACAAGCGGTACTACCGCAAGGCCACACGGTACTACCGCTGCTACGGCAGGAACTAGGACAGGCCTGAAGCGCAGAGGCTGAGAGCGGTACTGCCGCAGACACGGTACTACCGCTCCCCCTTGCGGTACTACCGCAAGGCAGGATTGGCCTAGCCTGGGAAGGATGCGGATGAATAAAAATACATCCGTGCCAACTTCCGCTGAAAAACAATCGATGCAAAAATCCGACACGATACTACCGCACATGGCATGCGGTACTACCGCGCAGGGAGCGGATGTAAAAGATTACATCCGCCCATACTTCCGCTCATGTAGCTGTGCTAGACCAGGACTCACGGTACTACCGCGCGCTTGGGGCGGTACTACCGCGTAGGGCGCGGACGTAAAAAATTGCGTCCGCCCCTACAGCTGCACGAGCAGCTGAGTCTGGTCTGAGGCCGCGGTAGTACAGCTCCGTGGGAGCGGTACTACTGCGGGCGCCTACGGTACTACCGCAGGGGCCTGCGGTACTACCGCTCCGTAGAGCAGTACTACCGCATGCCCCAGAACAGCAACACTTAGGAATCCTTCTCTTTGAATAGAAATGAGGAAAACGGAGGATGCTCCAAAGTGCAAGGGGAAAGGTGATGCAGAGGAAGAAAACGTGTACGTGATGATTCCACCCGAACCTTTCCGAAGCGGACCCCCTCTTAATAGTACGGCTTTCCTACGACTCAAATCCACCGAAAAGAAACGTAGAAAAACGCCGTCTTCAATAGTCTTCGAGGGGCACCAAACCGTCTTGTGCCTAGCGATAAAATGTCTGAGAAACTCAAGGCACACGATTAGTCCGCAAAAGTATTGTCATCAATCACCAAAACACTCTAGGGATAAATATGCCCTTACACTTTCCATTAGGAGCAAGATCCCAAACAAGAATATCTGGGCAATTGTCCTGAATGATGGTAGTGTGAATGATTATAGACGCCCTCTGTTGGAAAAGGCAGTGTCTAGGAGGCGCTTAGGCACGCCTAGGCGCTAGGCAATAGCCAAACGCCTCGCCTAGGGCATAAATGGAGGTCTAGGCAGGGCAAGCAAGGAATTGCCTATCCAAGAAAGAAATCATGCCACATACTGCACTGATATGCCAAACGGGTTATATTTCAATGGTAGTAGACGATAATTAATTTATTTGTATGCCCTAAACTAATATCAACACCCACATAATAATCACAAATACATTATGAGTAAAAACTATATTACCGCGTAGGCTGCGCCTAGGGCGCTTAGGCACCGCCTAGGCACTAGGTGAAGGCCAACCGCCTCGCTTACGCCTACCGCTTTTTCCAGACGCCATGGGCTCCTCAAAAAGAGAATAGATAAGATCATTGTTCCATGCTTTTTGGCCTGGTAGCCAAAGGTAACTAACTCGAGCAGGATAGATGAAACCAGCAGGTTGGATAATAAGGTGATCATGAATATTGGCCCAAGCCGAGCACCAAGGGGTACTCCAAAATGGAAATGTTCCCTTGGGTGATGTGGTATAAGCAATGAGCTTTGAGTTTAGGTAGCATTCTAAGAATGGATGACCAGAAAGCTGGTTTTGGAGGGCTAGAAGTAGCAGTCCATATGGAAGTATCCAGAAAATACTTAGACTTGAGAACAAGAGACAAATGTGAGTTGGGAGCATTAGCAAGTCTCCACGCAGAGGCAAGAATAAGACCTTGGTTCATGGCTTGAAGATTTCTTATACCCAAACATCCCTCCTTCTTAGAAGTACATATATCCTTCCATGCCCTAAGGCAAAGACCTTTCGAAGAATTGTCCTCTTTAATTCTTGTCCACCAAAAAGTTCTAATAATAGAAGTGAGTTTGGAAATAATTTTTTTTGGTAAACAAGATATTTGAGATGTAATAAACCGGAATGAAAGAAAAAACAGACCGAATAAGCTCTAACCTAGCTGCATGAGAAAGCATATTAGCCTTATAGGTTGGAAGTTTGGCCATGAATCTATTAAGGACAAAGTTGTAAGCAGCAACTCTATTTTTGGCAGGAAGAATTAAAGGGTGGTCCAAATGAATAAAATTGTCGTCCATGGAAGGAACAGGGAAAATGCTATTAATACCAGCAATGACCGTTTGATTAACATGAGCACTAAACAAGATGGACGACTTAGACCAATTCGGAATTTGACCTGAGAGAGCGCAAAAATGATGAATGATGTGGGTGGTGAACACCAGGGAAAACTACGCCAGCATAGCAATTGCAGGAAAAACCTTGTTTACATCACAAGTTCACAAGGATGGAGAGGATGGGTTATCTCTTTTTCCAAAAAACTCTATGTAGAAATTGTTGGATTATGTGCCTGAAACCATATTCAAATTACTCAAAAGTAAACTAGATGATACACCACGGGGTTGGTGCGAGAATATTGCTGCAATATACTTTTAATGAGATTTCGTTGTATGAAAGATGAATATCTGGAGTAGCCGTTTGTAAACTAATACATATGACTTATTGTGTTTGATTATTGTGTAGTTGCAAAATATTCATTAAATATAAATAGCATAATAGAGCAGAAATTATCATGCTTGTGATGGGATTTTTTCTATGCATCGTTGCATGCCGAGATGGCATGCTTGTTTAGATATAGAAGATTATCATGCATGTTTGCATGTGATGAAATTTTTCATATGCATGATTGCATGCTGAGATGACATGCTTACATGTTAAGAGAAATGAGTTAGCAGGGCTGCTATTTAGATATAGAGGATATAGGGTGACCAATGTCCTCTCTTTCTCCATGGAATAACATACATGAGTGCTCACATTAAAAATATAACATGAATTATTTATTTTACAATAGCTACTTGTAAGTCGCCTGAGAGTAGTTTTTGGGTCAGTTCATTTTGGAAGGAAGGAAGGAAGAATCGGTCACCGGCTCGCTGGAGAAGCCTCTGGATCTACCTTAGGATGGCAGGGAATCCCATTATCTATCTTAGGCAGGGATTAGAGTGATGCCGGGGGGGGGGGGGGGGGGGGGGGTGGGGAGCATGGCGCTGGGCGGCAGTCGGGGAGGGGGGCGATAGCAAATGGTTAGGCCGGTGGTTCGAACAAAAAAGACCATGGTCTGGAGGTTGAAAACGCGCATCTGGCCATTAGTTTTTCATCGGACGGCTAGAAACCAATCGATTGACTAAAATTAAATTTGCAGTTGACTGGTTTCTAGTCAAACCCTTATCTTATCATACAAGTGTTAGAATCTTTGTTAGTAAATTGATATTCACAAACATGCGTGATACTAAATCTCAATTTTGATTATTATTTCAAAATCCATAGAAAATATATATTTGCTGATACAAATAAAGCTGAGATCAAATATTGCAATAATCAGTGCCTTCAGTCTCGCGCTCTATAGCTGCCATTTGTAACTTGATTAAGAAGTGTTCAAACTTCAGACTACGTGTAGTGAAGAGAAAAATATATCTACCATGCATGGGACATCCCGTGCATGCATTGGCTGTTGATCATGCATGATGAAGATTCGTGTTCATGCATGTCAAATGGGTCACATCAACCGATCACTTTTTTTCACACTGTTAACTTTTCCTTTTCATGTGACCTCTCTCCTCTCACCAACCCATGCTTTTTTCCGTAGGGCAATGATAGGGGCCGGTGCGCCGGCCCAAATTTGGGCCGGTCGCTGCCCTATCGTCCGATTTGCTCTGTTACGACCGTCAGATCCGGGTCCTTCTCCTTCCTCCCTTCTGTCAAAGCGCGTGATTTGGAAACAAAAAGAAATCCCCTGTGTTCGCCGGCTGCCGCGTTCGTCCCCCTTGCAACCCACGCTCGCCGGCGACCCCAAGCCACCCATGCCCGCCGTTTTGCCGCTCCTGCTCGCCGGCCACCCGTGTCGACCGCGCTCGTCCCCGGTGGGTGACTGCAACTCACCCACCGGCCTGTTCCAGCTCGCACCCATTGTGGTTGCATCATCTCCACGCATCACCGCCTCCGCTCGTCGCCGTCGTCCGCTCAGACCATCGTGTTCCCTTGCAAAAAAGAAAATCTCAGCCAAAGCAAAAAATCTATTGATTTTGCCGGCAGTAGCAAAAACACATGTGGGTTGTAGCAAAAAATATCCATGTTTCCAGCAAAAGCACATCGCCGCCGCCGGTCATAGCAAGAACTCTCACCTGCCCATGCAGCAAAAAATCTTGTCGGTTCCAACAATTTTTCTTGCCAGTTCCAGCAAAAACGAACTCGACGCCGTCCGGTTCCAGCACCTGCCAAAAGTGGTTGCAGCTTTTTTGCCGTCTGGTTCCAGCAATAAAAATCTCTAGTTGCAGCATCGGAGCTCGTCGTCTTCACCGCCGGCCGTGCTGGTTGCAGCACGCGTGGAGCCGTGGACTCTGGTTCCAGCATATCCAGAGCCCCCCCTCCCCTCCCCCGGTCTCCCCCGCTAGCAGCTACTGGTTGCGACAAACAATGGCCGCCGGTGAGGGGAGCTTGTGTTGGTTCATGAGCAGCGTAGAGGAGAGAAAATCGTGGTTCTGGAGAGCAGAGGATGCCGCGGCTGGAGATTGAAGAAAAGCCAAAAGGAAAGTCCAGGGAAAGGATAAGGATAGGAGTAGGGGGCGGTTGTGTGAGGTCCACCGCGTACACATGTCTTATGCGGGGGTTTGTTTCGTGGGGGTTGGAGCTGCCAGCATGGCTCGCGAGCTGGCCGAAAGCTTGGCCGGTCTGTCGGCTCGCAACGTTTTCCTTTTCCGTACCATTGATTTTAATGTTAGAATCCATTTTAGCTTTTGAACTGAAAATTTGATTTCCAATTCGTTTGCATACTTGTGTTCTTAAGTTAGGACTTCGAAAAAAGACCACTCTTGAATATATTTGTAAAAAAATATTATTTTTAGTAATATATTCAATATTGGTCTTGTTTTGAATATCTCGTCGGAATAAACACATTTGTCCAAATAAAATGTAAATCAAACTTTTGTTTCACAAGATATCAGGCATCTAATTTGTTTACATAGCAAGAAATAAGAGGACATATTTCTGGGATGGAGTTATAGAGAGAGGTGGGGCACGCATGGACCTGACACTACAAATGGTTCTGACACATAACCTGACCACGGCGCAGAACATGCACGGGCTAGATAATCCGCTCTCGTGTAATGAAACTAACTAACCTCCCCCGCAAAAAAAAAAAATGAAACTAACTAACCTGGATGGAGCAAGCAGTACATTTTTTTGCGAGGAAATACGAACATTACAAATTACAATAAGTAGCCAGCGTGCTAGGACCCTATGCCGTGGTCCTAGCCGGCGGTGGGACCACCACCTCGACGGCTTCCGGCCGACGATCCTGCTGGCCATGCCGATCAGCATGCCTATGGATATCCAGCTCCGTGCCGCCCCAGACCTCCATGTCCTCGTCGGTGTCGGTAGTCGGCGGGCTGTGGTGGTGGTGGTGGTGCGCCACGCAGCCGTCCTTGAGGCGCCCCACCAGGGCGCAGATGAGCAGCCTCACCGCGACGACGGCCGCGACGACGATGAGCACGGCGAGGAAGTAGTCCAGCGCCGTTCGGTGGACGTGCTGGCACTCGGCGACGCCCATGCACACCATTGTCCAGGCGCAGCTCATGCAGTCACGCATAGCAGCTTGGTGCGATCGAGCTGGCTATATAAGATAAGTTGAGAGAGAGCAGGGATTCCTTGCTTGGCTTGGAGCAGGGTGAGAGGATGGAGATGGTTGCACCTCTGCTGAGCTGTGCCTTCCTTTGGGCTTCTTTTTTGTTTTTGGAAGATCCTTGGAGCTTTTAGAATGTGGTTGCATATTCGGACGGTGACTGATCAATGGCTTTTTCTTCAAAGTGCTCGTTGAGTGGGCTCAGGTGCAGGTTGAGCTGCAAGGGACTGAGACATTGGCGATGCTGCTCCAGAGCTGAGCAAAGTAAAAGTATAGTGTCGGAAAGTTGATCTAATCCAACCAAGATTTGCCGGTTTATATATACGACAAAGCGGTTGCAATTGTAAGAGCGCGAGAAAACTAGCATGTTCATAGGAAGCGAAATCTTATGTCACTGGAAGGTTTTCTCTGGCATCTAAAATTAATCTATACAAACGCTTAGACTCTGGCAAAATATCGAAAACTACCTAATACCACCACCACCCTATCCATATCATTCCTTGGGCGCTTGTTGAAAATGACACCTCAACAAACTGCTAATCCAGCGTTATGTGAAAACCTTGATCATCATATTTGTACCAAAGAAAGCACCGGTGAAGCTTGGCGAATCCCGCAGCAACAAACTTATGCACACGAAGCACCACATGAGCCTCTGAGCAAGAGGCACAATCCCATTCCATCATTTGTAGTAAACTTCAATTGGGCGGTCAAAACCAGCGACAGATCCGACCAATCTGTTGCCAATCACCTCTGCTGACCTAAATCCTACCTGCAAGCACAACTGCATGGTTTACAACGATTCTGCTGCAGGGAACTGGAAAAGAACATAGCATTAGTTGCCGGTATAGAACGCACCTTGTCCAGAAGTACCTCCCGGAATTTCTCAGGGTATATACAGATATATTTGAAGTTTTCTTTGGCAAACTGAAATCCACCAGAAAAAAAGGCCAGGACAATGTGAGTTAACTTCACCCCATGAAAGATTGAGAAGAAATAATTGTTTCAACGATGGATCAGGATTTTTGTTACTACTCACTCTAAGATGCATAAGATTGTGTGATCAGGGGAAACCAAAGCAGGTTGGGTGAGAGTAAGACCCCAACGAAAATGATGAAAGACTTTTTCAGAAAGAAAAGCACATAAATGAGGAAAGACGAGGAAGCAATTCAAACCAAGGAGTACATCTAGCTTTGAAACGAGCAAGGGACCAAAAGAACAGTTCAATGCAACATACTCATGGCTACCCTTCAGGCCTTCACAGAGTTAGAGCTCTAAAGTTGAAACTACCATCTAAAGCTAAAAACAAATCATGTAGCATCAGTCATCAGTCTGACAATCAGAAATTACCTCTGACACTAATCTGTTTTTCCTATACGAGGTCCAAGGTTGAGGCTCCATGATAAAAATCCCTCCCTGCAAAACAAGAGAAGCCAGAGGAAAGAAGACAAGGTATTGTTAGTTTTTCCTCTTACCAGAGAGATCCAATTTAGGGACAGCAAAAGAGAAATAGATACCGGTCTTAGAAGACTCCATATCTTCACAAACAAAGTGATTATGCCATCATCACCCCAGTTCAGGTGGATCCATTTTGTCACGCTCAAACTGCACGAGAACAAACGCACAACCAATCAAGATGACATTCAATTTGGATAGTGACAAATACAAATAAACCAAAAAATCTCTGACATGTCTAACTTGTAAATTTGCAACTTACCACATGATGGTGTCATACTGTTCTGCATATTTGTGTTTGCTCTGTACAAAATTTTCAGACCGAAAAGAGACGATTTCAAAAAGATCAGGTTGTTCGTACTTAGAAATATTTCCATTTGGCATTTCAGATACCACTTCTTCAGGACAGCTCTTAGTTGTGGAGTCTGACGAGTTATGAACCTTGGCACTTTCTGGAGCCATGTTGCCTGTTCGAGATATCCTTCTTAAATTCCAGTTAGCAAGGTCAATCAAACCTACAAGGTTAATATCAGAATCAGTTTCATTTGACAAACCCAACACAGCCAACCATACTACATTGGGCAAGCCAAGAACACACAAACATTACGTAACTACAAGGGACTATTCAGTTATGGTTGATGATATTTATTGGTAATCTGTCAAATACTATTACTTAATTACGGACCATGCATCTAACGTCAGAAAATTACAGATATCCAAGTCTGACTGTCATAAATGCACATTCTGCTAAGGAACAAATTAACATTATAAATCTCATATAGAGTTTCATAATTTCAAGATAGGTTCAGTTATCAATAGAAAAACATTGAATTTGTGAACAGGAAGGTGTGGACATCAGCAAGGATGTTATGCCATTTAAAAAAAATGTCCCACCAAATTCTACTTCTTTAGACTTGCAACCACAACATGCCTCACAAGCATTGTGTCAATACAATAATTACGAACTACTAACAACACTGAGCTGGGATATGCAATAACTGGTCAAACAGGACTAGATTTTCTTATTCGCATTTAATATTGTTCAGAAATGAGCATTAATGCTCTCAGCGCGCAACATTATATATATAAAAACACAAAATGTACATAAAGGCTGCTGAGAGACAAGCATCAATCAGATATTCAGATTGTTTTTTGAAAGATTCCAGCTACCAGGTACTTCATGCTCTTAAAACAAACAGTATGAAATCTATATTACAAATATACAATGTTACTTCATTAAATATTACAATAACAGTTTAAACCTTTATCAATGTCAACTCCAAGGATGCTTTGACATTCAAACTTCATCGCTGCACAAGGTAAAGAAAATTAGAGATGAGAATCTGTGTTTGACAGGAAATTTATTTAGAGAAAAACATTCAATATCTCTCTCTTGCAATTGTGGCATCTGCCCCAAAAAAATTGTATATGTCACTTGTGATTTATTGATTTCTAGCAAATGAGTGTCAGAAGAGTCACTAAGTCATCAATGCACAGAATAATGAATCAAAAGACCAGCTACAGCTAATTGGCATTCAGTTCTTGTACGGTCAAGAGTTGTCAAATGAAAACTATGCTATTGCAGACCATAATAATAATAGGTTAACAAAGGTAGCTGACATGCTTATGTAGGGTAGTCTCAACTGTATTACAAGTGGCAACCTACAATAGATGGCACATACTCGATTAAAATTATCCTAATGTAACCATATGAATAAATCAAAGAATATTTACAATAATTAGCTAAATAATGCTTATGTTAATATGGACAAGACTTTCATATTCAACAATAGAAACTAAAACAATGTAACCGCACAGTAACAGCAGTCTGGTAATTCAAGAACAGAAGCTATCTCTACTCCTATAAAAGACTCAGTTGGTGATGATGGGTGTGTCTGCCATCCGTCATTTCTGACCATTAGATCTGCACCTGACGGCTGCGAGGTAAGTTGTGGCATTTTTGCAACAATAGCCCACTTCTCTGCTCCAATTTGCAGAAAATCCCTTATTATCTTATAAGCAACCACATCCCTCCCTCACCTCATCAAAACAGCCTGAGAAATATATTTTGAGTGAAAAGTAATATATTTTTAGTGGTATATATGTATATCAAAACAAGAGTGTTTTCTTTCAAGTTTGTGAACAAGTACTATTCTACTTTGGATCCGTTGCAACGCACGGGCACGTTGCTAGTAACATTGAAGTTGAAAGACATGGGAATAAGACCAGAAGATCATTAACCAAACAAAACAGAACAAATTAATATCCCCAGAACATTACCTATACCGATTGTGACCAAACCTTGGTTGCATCCAATATCGAGACAATCCTTGCCTGCAAACCACTCCTTCTTGAATATCTCAAGGCGGGGATCTTCACCGCCGTTACGATCAATCTGTTGAACATCAAAAGATTGAAGTTATCAGCTAAGATTAGTTGATCCAGCCATCGAGTGCCTTTTTATCGTATTAAATGAACTATCATGTGCAGCATAGAAAAATTAAATGTCCAATCTAATGAATAGACCCTCTATCCGTCTATCTGCCTCCTTTGTACAGGTGAATTTAGCATAAGCAGATCTGTGAAAACAAGTACGTGCAATTAGGCTCCATGCTTGCTTACTCCTTCTCTGCCAATAGCCATTACAGTAACACCTTGGGGCATTTATTAATCAGAAATTATACTACATGTCCAATATGGGGTCAAAGGCTCAAAGCAGTGGTGATTGCTGTGCCCCTGAAATTCGACAGCCATGTCACACAGTACCACAATGGTTGGATTGTCTAAACCAATGAAATGATGAACTAATGCTATGGCGTAAAAGCGGCAATTTAACACCAAAATACAAAACAGATAACGTCTATGCTGGCCTACCACAAACTAGAATCAAACAAAACAAGTATATTCATCTCACTCCAGTTTCCGTTCAATACCAAAAAAAAAGGAACCACGGGCCCTCGTTGCAAAACTCAAGTTCTGCAAGCTCTGAGACACAAATCAACGCAGAAACCTATTAGCGCATTTCATCAAATAGTTAGGGCGCGTCCTAAGCAAAAGCTCCACCGCTTTCAGCTAAGAATCCTAGTCCGTATAAACCATCCCAGTCCCAGGAACATAGCAATCTCCAGCAAATCATTTCACCAAATAACTACACGGCATGCACAACACAATGACGATTCACCGTTTGTTAGAGAGAGGCCACAGAGTGGAGGGGAGAAGCGCGGTTCAACTCACTCGGTAGCCGTAGTAGTTCCTGTAGTTTCCGTAGATGAAGGCACCTCCCTTGTTCTTCCGCTTCTTCCCTCTACCTCCACCCCCGCCATCTGCACCGCCGCCGCCGCCGCCGCCACCACCGCTGTTTCCTCCTCTTCCCTGTGCGTCGCTCTGTTTCCTCTCCGCCTCTCCTTTGGGCCCCTTGGCCGCGGCAGGTGGCTGCGCGACGCCCTCTGGCGCAGCCGTGGTGATCATCCTCTGAGGAGGGGTGGCTCTCTTCGCCGCCGCCTTGTCTCGCTTCGCGCGGACGGTAGTGGGGAACAGCGCGCGGACGGCGAGGCGGAGGAAGAAACCCTTCGAGGCGAGAGGGTTTGCGGCGCCACCGACTTGAGCAGCGAAACAGAACAGGCCAGCGCACCTGAAAGAAAAAGAAAACGGAGGAAGGGCACGGCGAACAGACCTGGCCAGATGGGCCGCCCGGTACGACCTGGCCTAAGCGGGCCAGGCACGGCACGGCCCATCCAGGCACGCCTAATATACGGGCCAGCACTCATGCCATACTCCCTCAAAAACAGGCACGGCACAACAAGTAAACGGTCCGGCCCACCGACATGTTTAGCTAGCCTTTTTGGGCTGTTTTGGGAGCTAATATATTTTTCTCGAATATGCACGAGTGTGCATATTATATATTAAAGAAGAAAGGCAAGGAATGCCTCCACCATGAGTTTACATATACCTCGTTACGACACTGCTCCTCACTACTCATCCACCGCTCTAATCTAAGGAAGAAAGGGTCCATGTTGCCTTTAAACTTGCCCGCGATGGACCAAACCCTTCCTTCCGACAAGATTCTACCCAGGAGCTCACTCATCGAGGGCGAGGCCCCGTCGAAAACAATAGTGTTCCGGTGCATCCACAACTCCCACATAGTTAGTACCAAAATCGTGTGGAGATCCTTCTTCCGTAAGTTGCTTGGTGCTTGCTTGCCGACTAGCCACTCGTGGATGGAATCTTGTGTTGTTGGCGACCACTCCGGCTTGCCCAAAGCCTCGCAAATCACCGCCCATGTCGATCTAGCAAACACACACGTTAGTAGGACATGATTTATAGTTTCATCCTCCTGGTCACATAGGGGGAAAGCGTCCTGGTGCGGCAGCCCTCTTCGTGCAAGATGATCCGATGTCCAGCACCTATCCTTGAGCGCGAGCCATGTGAAGAATTTGCATGTAGTTGGGGCCCGACACTTCCAAGTTAACTCCGACATGGGTTCCACCGTCTGTCCCCAGAACCTAGCCGCATATGCCGACCTCACCGAGTAGTGGCCATTGGTCTCCCATGCCCAAGAGATCGAGTCCGGCATGTCCGCAACTGGCTCCCACGTGTTGACTCTAATCCATAGCTCAAGAAATTCCTGCAATGCTTCGCCCCCAAGATCAGGACCTACGTCCGCGGCCCAAGACCCATTTTCGATGGCCGGAGCAACCTTCCTCGATGATCTTATCCATGCTGGGATCCTGTCATATATCATAGGCGCGATCTCTTGCACCCTCATTCCGTCAGTCCACCTATCCTCCCAGAACAAAGTATTGAGGCCGCAACATGCATCACTCGTTGTTGCGGCCAAAAAGAGCAGCTTCACTTCCTTAGGGACCCTTATCTTGAATTCACTCCATGGTCTAGTCGTGTCCACCCTTTGGAGCCATGGCCATCTAGCTTGCATTGCCACATTAAGCCATCTGAGATTCGGTGTCCCTAGGCCACAAGCCCACTTCGGTGTACATACCGAATCCCAGGCGACCGCAGAGTTGCCACCGTTTGCAGCCGCCCTTCTGCACCATAGAAAACCTCTACACACCTTGTTCATCGCAGCTATAGTCTTCATCGGCAGATCCAGCACCATCATGGCATGAATGGGCATGGCGCAAAGCACTGATTGAACCAAGGTGGGACGGCCACTCTTCGGCATTAATGCCGCTTTCCACTTGAGTAGGCAGTTCGTCATATGATCAACTAGGTACTGCAACTGTGCTGCGGATTGCTTTCTCAATGTCAATGGCAGCCCGAGGTACTTGATTGGAAAGGATCCTCTCGGGCAACCCAGCTCCCCACAGGCCATGTCGATTTCCTGATCACTGCATCTGATTGGAAGGGCCGCCGATTTCCGCATGTTAATTCGTAAGCCTGACGCCTCCCCAAACATCTCCAAGATGTTGTTGCATACCTCAAGTTCCACCGTCCTGGGCTTGATGAAAACGACCACATCATCCGCAAAGATGGACAGACGCTGCCTCATGCCTGACCGCGCCAAGGGCTCCAGAACCCCTCTGCTCGTAGCCCGCTCAAACAACCGATGTAATGGATCCATAGTAAGAATAAAAAGCATTGGTGAAATCGGGTCTCCTTGCCTCGGTCCCTTGCAGTTGTAGATCGTGTCCCCGGGGTCTCCATTCACCATTACCTTGGTGGTGGATGTCGAGAGAATCCCACAAATCCATGACCTCCACCTAGGTCCAAAACCCATTTGTTGCATCACTTCAAGTAGGAAGGGCCACTGGACGGAGTCGAATGCTTTTGATATGTCGAGCTTAAGTAGCACCGCTGGTATCTTGAGAGCGTTTAGCCTGCGTGTCGTACTCTGAACTAGCATGAAGTTATCATGGAGTGCTCGGCCTTTCACGAAGGCACTTTGATGGTTTCCCACAAGCTCCGGCAGTTGCACCACAAGTCTACAGGCCAGCACCTTCTCAAAAAATTTAATGGCCCCATGCACAAGGTTAATTGGCCTAAAATCTCCCACCTCCAAGGCTCCATCAATCTTGGGCAAGAGAGTGACAAGAGATTTGTTGATGGCTCCCATGCCCCTCACATCACCATTGTAAAAACAGTTCATGGCCTTCATGAAGTCCACCTTAATTATGTTCCAGCACGCGGCATAGAAACGACCCGTAAATCCGTCTGGCCCTGGTGCCTTGTCCAGAGGGATATCTTTAATCACATCCTCCACTTCCTCCAAGGTGAAAGGTTCCTCAAGCTGTGCAAGGTCCAGATGTGGCAAGTCCAGCTCATGAAGGTTAAGCGTGTAGCTTCTTTGATCTATTGTACCAAAGGCCGCACCATAAAAGGCATCCACCGTGGACGCCACCTCGTCCTGGCCAGAATAGATGTTCCCATTATGTTTTATCGATCGGAGTACGTTCTTCCTCTGCCTGTGGCTTGCTTGCTGATGGAATAATCTCGTGTTCCCGTCTCCTTCTCGCAGCTGCTGCAGCCTCGAGCGTTGTCGTGCTATCGTTCTCTCAAGAGAACACAGCCCTCGTAGCTTCCTCTTCAAGGTTCTCCGCAGGTCCCGCTCCGCCTCCGAGAGCGCCCTGAAGTCCATGGCAATATCAAGCCTCTTAATCACTTCCAGCGCTATGGATATTTGAAGTTTTACGTTTCCAATCCAACGAGCACTCCATTTTTGCAGACTAGCCGCCGTGGCCCTCAACTTATTCTGGAGCGTGAGATAGTCATTTGCAGCTGCCGGCGTCGAGTCCCAAGCCGTACGCACCACGTCCATAAAACCCTCCGCTTTGATCCAGAATGCTTCAAACCTAAACCGTTTCTTTGTGTTGATCTCCAAGTTCATATCTAACATGAGCGGGCAATGGTCTGATACCGCGGTCCCAAGAGCGAAGAGAAAACATGATGGGAAAGCTTCATCCCACTCATTCGACACAAACACGTGATCGATCTTCTCTAAAGTTGCATTCTACCTCTCATTCGACCACGTGTATCTCCGCCCATTCAAGTAAAGCTCCTTCAGTTCTAAGAAGTCCAACTTGGCTCTAAACCGCCTAAGCATCCTTCGGTTGATCAAGTCATTGTTCTTGTCCTCCTGCCTTGCCAGGAGATTGAAATCCCCTGCCACAAACCACGGACCCGCATGCAGATCATGAATATCCACCAAGTCCTGCAAAAATTCCATTTTGTCGGCCTCCTCTTGTGGTCCATAAACACATGTCAGCCACCACGCCTGTTCGTCCTCCGGGCACTTTACAAGTGTCGTCAATGTGTGGTTAGTGTAGTGTGGGTTAGATAGTTGGGTGATGGTGTCATCTCAAGCTATCAAGATCCCATCCCTTGTGCCAACCACCGGTAAGTAGCAAAACTCCTCATATTTATTTCCGAGGCATTGCCTAACAATGCTCACCAATACATCTTGCAACTTAGTTTCTTGCAAACACACGATCGCCGGATTGGCCATAGTCACCACCTGGAATACCGCATTCCGTCGCGCCCTAGCATTGAGCCCATGTACGTTCCACACTATCACTTTTAGAGGTTGAGCATTGATTTCCATAGCCCACAACACCTGCCCTAGCCAATGGAGCAGCTAGGCCACCATGGGGTCCTCCATCCCCGGCTCCGGAGGTGACTCCCAACCAAACAAGGCTAGCACCACCGCGATATGCCCATCCGAGAGCGGGCGGGAGAAGAGATCCGCGTACATCCGGAGTGCCTCCTCTGAAATAACCTCCCCCTCATGCGTGGGACATAGTTTTCTAATGAGCACTTGTTGTTGCTTGGAGGCCGCTTGTTTGGCAATTCTAGCGCTCCGTCTTGGTGTTACTTCCAGCCTTTGTTTCTTCCTTGCTTGGCGACTCAGGTTGGCAACAACTCTAGACGTAGGCTGCTGCAAGATCGGAGAAATAGCCTTGCGTACTGTAACAGCCTGGATTCTGGCCCTTTTCTTTTTCTTTTTGATTTATTGGTTTTTGCTCTGTTTTTCTTTTTGGAGTGGTTCTGTGGCCTTGTCACCTGGGAAATCATCCTCTTTTTCCTTCCCAAGTGGCTCATCATTCTCAAAACCCTGCCAAGATCATGTCACTCCACTGCTTGACCAAACCCTAATTTCTTTTTCTCAGGAATATTCCTTTTTTATTAAAGGAATAACCCTGTCTGCCCTAGGTTGTGAAGCAACCTTTATTTCCATCACTCCTAAAATTCCCAAATAATTCTCATAAATTTTTTGGGTCATATCTTTCTCAAATATGGCAAAATATTTCATTTGTCATGTTTATCATCTTGCTCAAATAATTCATTTCCTATTCTGCCCTAAATGGCACATTGTGAAGCAAGTGCTATTTTCCTTTTCCCAATTGACCTCAAACTCCTTTTACACCTTTTCCTGTCCATATCATTGCCACATGCCAAAATGCAACCTCATTTGCCTAGTAATTATTTAATTATGATTTTCCAAAGTTTCTATCCAGAAAGAAGCTTTGTGAAGGAGGTGCAAGCTAGGCATATCCAAATGAGTTGCCATTTTGCATGATCCCTCATATCATCATATCATAGCCCTCCACAAAAGTATAGCTCATATCATGCCTCCATGTGAGCTCATATTCAATTCTTTGATTCTGCCAAAAATTTCAGTTTGTGAAGCAAGTATATTTTATCTTGCTCCATTATGGCTGCCAATTTTTCTAGGCCTTCTATTATCCATATAACCTACCTCCACCCATTTTGGGCATGGTTAATCAAGCCATTATTCCTCTAGAATTTTTGCAAGTTTCTGGTCAGCAAGGATGTTTGTGAAGCAAGTACCATTTTGGTGAATCCAATTGGTATGAAACTTATACAGCATCTTTATATGATCAAATCATGAAGCCTTGCCAAACTTGAGCTCAAGTGGCCACACCATTTGAGTGCATCATCCAAATCTCATTTCTGGACCATTTTGGTCAGTTGCAAAGCAACTATGATTTATCTTGATCCAATTCTTCTCCAAGTTACCAGGATGAAAGTCCTTCTTTACCTCAACCTCGCAGACAAATCCATTGGATCCAAAACCCTTCCTATTGATCACTAGTGCTCACCCAAGTTTACTGCAGTAAACTTCAGAGGGTTCTTACCAGTTAACCATAGCACTTTTAACCGAGCTACCACCGGAGTTGAAACCTACACTAGATGAACTTACCACTAGACAACATTTTCAAGCCTCTCTCCCCCACTACATGCCAGTGCACGCGGTGACCGCGTTAATGGCATCACTATGCACGTGCTCTGTGTGCAGTGGCCGCGCCCAGTGGCTGTTTGTGCTTCGGCCCCTCCTCCTCTCGTCCTCTTCGCGCGCGTGAGCGTGTCCAACAGCTAGCCTGCATCGTCGCCGTCCCCCTGGACCCCTCTCCCCCTCCGGCAGCTTCCTCACCGACGCTCGCCGCCGAACGCCCACGGGAGCACAGTGCCCCGACATGTTTAAATAGTGCTCGGCCTCTTCCTCTGCTCTCCGACGTCGCCTACCCCTCCGTGAGCTCTGAATTAATAGCTCGTCGTGTTCCCGCGCCCTCCCGTGCTCGCTGGCCGTCGCCAGAGCCTCGGCCGGACGTGCCTGGCGGCACCCGAGCCCATCTCCCTCGCCCGGCTATAAATAGCCATCCCCGAGCCCTCCCGAGCACCTCACTAGCCTCCACTCGCTCCACTACACCTCCCCATCCATCCGCCCGAGCCTCTGGAGCTCTCCTGCTCCACCATTGCCGCCATGGCCGTGGGCCTCCTCATCCTAAATTCGCCCGGAGCCGAGCCCCTCTCCCACTTCCTCCTCCACCAGAGCACCTACCAGACCATGGCGTAGCTCCCTCGCCGTTCCCCTCCTCTGCGAGAGCCCCGTAGCCTCAAGTTCAACGGCGCCTGAAGCTCTTGTCCGCCGTGGCTGAGGCCCTGCTTCCTCCAGCTCTCGCCGACGTGCGTGAAGAGCCCATGCGGATGTGCCTCCCCGCGCTGGTCATTCCGGTGGCCGGGGCGTCGCCTGAGTCGACCCGAGCCGCCCGGACGAGCGTCGACGTCGGCGGCCTCCCTCTGGTCCACGGGCGAGCGCGAGGGAGATGAAGATGATGACACCCCGCGCGTAGGACCCACACGTCAGCCACTCCGCGTTGACCCAGCCCAGCGATGACGTGGATAAGTGGCCGGCCCCACCCGTAAGCCTCACATCTCTGACCAGCCCCGGGCCCGCGTGTTTTAAGTGAAAACGTATTTCTGTGAATACGTTTTTGCCTCTGGAAAACGCGTTCCCATTCTTCTTCAGCCCCGAATGCGTTTTCAGTTCAGTGAAAGCGTATTTCGCTGATTGCGCTTTCTGTTTTTCTGTCCAGGCCCAGATTGTGAAGTTTTTCTTTACAAAGAGGTCCCTAGCAAAAAAACTATCATAACTTTTTGCTCGCAACTCCGTTTGAGGTGAATCCAAAGCCTACTTCTTCGTTTCGTCGAGCCCGTTCTAATGGAATCATTTTCACCATGTTTTGACATTCTGAAAATGACCATTTTGCTCCTGCCTTATTCAGCCCCCTCCGAGAGAGAACGTTTTCCGACGATCCTTTCCGCGAGCTTCTCGCACTTCTTTTCGGTGATTTCTGCCACCCCAGGCAAGCCACACCCTCCATTTGCATGATTGCAATGTAGTGACATGGTTTCTTTATTAAAACTTGTTTAAAATATTGTGTTAGCTATGTATGATTTGTTCATGGCATTTCTCGGAGTATTGTTTGATCTTGATATTGCCATGATATTGCTTGGAGTTCTAGGATTTAATATTTTGATGATTATGTGGATGACATGTGCCTTTGGATTTTTAGTGGCTATTATGTTTATTTTTCATGATGGTATCTGGTATTATTTTGGAGTATTGCTTTGGATATCATGCTGCCTTTGGATTATTAGTGGTTAGTATGCTTATTTTCATGATGCTAGTTGATGTTCGGTTACTTGGAGTATTATTTTCAGAGATGATGTTTACATGTGGATCTTAGCCGAATAGCTTTATTCTTGTTATTGGAGTAGTAGGATTATTGTTTTCGGATTCATCATGACAGTAGTGTTGTGCTACCCTTGGAGTATTTTGAGATGATGAGATTATGCTTGGATTATTTGTTGGATATTGCTATGACTTGGATTATAGGTTGATAGATGATATTGGAGTATCAGTTACCACAGTTATATTTTTGGGGATAAATTCCGTCATTAAGTTGGTCAGGTGCCACCGAACCGGGCTTTTCCAGTGCAACCACATTTGCCTTTATGGGAAGGCCCTAATGCGGTCTATTGTCATGTCTCTCGCCGGTGCCTCCAACGAGGGAAGGTTATGGGCGTGCGTACCCTGGCCTGGTAAGCAGACATAACCTTGTGTGCCCGTTGTTATTGTTATGGATCCGATCCCCGTGAGGGACGTTTTGGCCATGATGGTGGTCGGTGTGTCTTTGGTAGACACGGGGCCACCCAGGACTAAACCCAGAAGGGATGTTGGTCGGAGTGGCCGGGAGAGTGTCATGGCAGTAGATCGGTTTTGTCGGAACGCCTTTGGTCCACCCGAATGGGAGTACGAGGCCATGGGTTCTGTGGTGTGGGTATAATGTGCTACCTCTGCAGAGTGTATTAATCTATCGATAGTCGTGTCCTCGGCCATGGGCATGGGTTCATACTAGGTCCCACCGTTTGATCAACACTCACATGACGGAATGACTTATAGGTGATTTATATGTTGATATGTTGAGCAGTACAATTTGGCAGGATGTTGATGATGATGTTGGAGACCAAGTGTTGGTCGTGGTTGTGATCGCCAGAAAGATCACAGTTTGAGACCAAGTGTTGGTCATGGTAGCGATCGTCGGAAAGATCACCGTGTGGTTTTGATCATGAGTTGATCGAGATGGTATATTGCTTGGCCGGTTAGCCAAGAGAGATATGGTTATGGAGATCTGAGATGGTGATTTATCAGCATTGTATTAGTTTCATCTCATGCTTAGTAGTTGCTTCATCATGGTAGTTGTTAATTAATTAACCTGTTAATGCTATGTTATTGTCTTGCCTTGATGTTTATGGTTGTTGTGAGCTTGCAAGTACATTCAATGTACTGACCTGGCGTGTCATGCCAGATTGCAGGAGATGCCATGATTGCTTGATTGCTTGTCGAGGTTGCCATGCGTGCGAGCTAGATCGTGTCCCAGCCAGAGTCCCTGCGGATTGGAGTTCACCACCTTCGTCGTTGTTCCGCTGCTAGAAGTTTTCCGCTGCTATGAGTTGTTTCGCTGCTAGCATAGAGCAAGTGTAGTATCGCTGGCATAGTGTCGCCGTGCTGATGTGCTTCTTTGTAACATCAGACCCTTGTATTATTATTCTTGTAATAAGAGCTGATTTGTTCTATGTCAAGCAGTACCGTATTCCAGAGACTTCTCCTCGATCTCTGGGCTGGAATACGGGGCGTTCCGGTTTCTCTGAGCCGGGGTGCCACACGTACTCCCGCACAAAACTCCCCCACTACCACGTGAAAGTCTCCGTCCAGTGCCGCATGCATGGGAGCTGGCGCGCATGGCCTCGGATCCGACGTGCTGTCCTTTTCCGTCCTCGCATGCATGGGAACCGGTGTGCATGGGATCGGATCAGGTGCATTGTCGTTACCCAGTCCAACACGCATGGGAGCCAGCATGCATGGTCTTGGATCCGGTGCGCTTCCTAGTATGTCTTCCGGTGGGTCCACTATCGCACATGGCCCTGGATCCTGCACAGCGCTGTGCTCGGCGCTCTCCCCACTACCAGACAGGCTGACCTGGAAAGTATCCATGGCCCCCACCTGCATGCCCTTGTTTTCCATCCCAAACTGATGCGATAGGAGTTCCTCATCTTCACCAGCCTCGCCGGCACTCGTACCCAGCCTCACGGCCAAGGCACGGCACTAGACGGGTCACGTGCCAGCACAACTTGATTATAAACATGTTGTGTCAGGCAGCAGGCTATTGGGCCACCACGCCAGGACCGGCCATTTTGGCCACCTTTTCCCACGAACAGCAAGGAAATTACACGTAAGCCATGAGGTCCATTCAAAATTTAGTTTTGAGTATGGGCAGGCATTTGCACTTTTTTAAGGAACTCGCGTTGGTTCATTCATATTTAAAGTTTGCGTGCATATGTACAATATGTTTGTCGCGGGGATTTCGCAGTGCAGCAAGGCATACAATGAGGATCTAGGACGAGATTCACACAGGGATTTACGTACCCAAGATCACATCTTTTGTCTTAGAGATGACACCCTACTCCTGTTGTATGTTTAAATCAAGACTCATTCAAGGATTTTCAGTACAAGTGATAGAGTAATCTAGTTGGATCTTGTGTGTATCTAGTTTGATCTGCAAATGTGTATGTTGGGGAGCAGGGCATCCCTATGGACACTATACCAACTCTCCAAGCACCAAGTGGACCGATGAGAAGAGTGCGTGCAAGAGCTATACCAAGGTTAACTCTCTCCTTATTGAGCTTCCCTTTGATTCATTCGAGACATGACTAGTACCTCAAGCAGAGACACTTCGCATACCCAGGTACCAAGAAAGCAGCCATGAAGAAGCTAAGGACCAAGGATAAGTTTAGATGAAAGTGGAGCAAGGAGGGGAAGATGGAGGCAGTTGGTGCCTAAAGATAGTTGGACGTCCAAACTCCAACGCAGACGCGCCAGACAAAGTCGGACGCCGCAGCTCTCTGGACAAGTGTTCGGGCTAATCATCTGGGTGACGGACGGATCATCCGGGCAACAAACGAACATCTGGACACCGTCCAAGACTATTCAATTGTGGCACCAGAAGGCACCCTTAGGCTTCGCGTGATGCTGGACGATCCGGCTACCACCCTGGACGTCCGGGCATCCCTAGAGGCCATGACTCAGTTGGACCATCCAGGTAGCTAGACGGATCATCTGGATGATGCTCGGGTCATCCAATTAAATTACTAGGTACTTTCGTTTCTTGGTAATGATTCTAATGTTCATGAGAATATGATGTTGCCTAAATTGGATACATTTGTTTTGCTTACGAATGAAGGGTCTAGCAAGGACAAGAAGGATGAACATTGGAGCATGATCAAGCATGGAGATGATGGCGCGCGCAACGGGAACAAGAACAAAGTTTCTAGTGGAGTTTTCAATACTTAGAAGACACCATGATGACATACAAGGACATGGACGAAATATAGAAGACAACCTTTCATAAATTTTGTCCATAGCTTAATATAGGTGTTGTGCCACCTTATTTTTTTGGCCAGGCCCGTGTAATTTTGAAATAATACTTCATAGGATATTTTTAGAGTCCGTATGGTAGGGGAAATGACTCAGGAGGTGTCTTAGTCCCACCTTGCCAAGGGTGGACGAAATCCCCTTTATTTTTCCCTATAAATACAACCCTTAAGGCACCGATTAGACTTGAGTTTTGTTTAGTTAAAGTTTGCCATAGTTGCAACTCGCGTCCTTCGTTTGTGTTCAACGACCAGACCAAGACGTCACAGAACCCCATTTGATTAGTAAAGCTTGTCTCTTAAATTCGCAATACTTAGATTGCAATCTCAGTTTCTTGCTTGTTCTTTGTTTGCGTGCAGGATATAGATCCTTGTGGTCAGGTTGATCGTGCTCTGGCGTGGTCAATCACCTTTCAGAGTTGGTTTAGCGATTGCTAAGGCATGGCGTCTTTACACGTTCGTAGTCAAACCGTCAAAGTCTACTCCACCAAGAACAATACCTCTCATCGAAGCATCGGGACACCTTCACCTCTATCAGGGTACCTACCAGGACTGTAGCGACCCGACCCGAATGGATCGAAGTCTCTGTGCTTAAGTGTCATCCCTGGATCGGTATGCTGACACACACAGTACTCGAGGATTTATAACAGAGGTAAATCACATGTTTAAAGTAACGTAAATACAATTACCTCAATCCATATAGCGGAAGTAACAACAAAGTTGTGGAGTCCCAACAACACCAACGACAAAGTTGAGTGTAGACATCGTAACCCTAATGTATCACTTACTCGTCGTAAGAATCCTGCAACATGAGACGTTGCAGCCATGCAGGTCAGTACATTGAATGTACTAGCAAATTCACACCATAGAGCAATGAGGAATAATAGCTATCACTACATGCATATTTGGCTGGTGGAGGCTCTATGGTTATCATTTTCATAAAGCCAATTTTTCCCTACAACAAAGGAATATATTTTATTTAACTACAAAGTTTTAAGACATTATTGAGAAGGTAACCCCAACTCAATCCCAAAATAGTATTAACAACCCAACACATTTAGTAAGTAAAGTGATGAGATCAAATCAATAATTCAAGTACTAGATACTCAAAATGTCCATAACTGGGGACACGGCTAATCATGATTAGTTTGTACACTCTGCAGAGGTTTGTGCACTTTTCCCCACAAGACTCGATCTCCTCCGTTGAATTTCTCGCACTACATGATGTTTGAGAAACGGATGATCGAGACACAGTCTTTCCGAAGAGGCCCCCTTAACCGATAGATAGGCCGGTACACCTACAATTCCCCTACATCTGCTAGCCCATCATGGAAAGGTTTCCCACAACTTACTCAACTATGCCAGAGCCCATAATGGCATGTGGTTGCACACGGAAGTTTCTGGCATGAATAATCTTATGATCCCTTTGAGCCTAGGTGGCAAACCATAGGATGATCACACGGGTTCCCCGGGATCTCCTAGGACAACACTGGTATATCCTTAGGTGTCTGGGCAAGCCACTAGTATATCTCCAGGGTGCCCCAACCAATCCACCCAGATGTGTATTAAAGTAGCCACCTTAAGTTTCCCTTAGTTAATATAACTCTCACACCTTTCATGAATCTCACATACCAATCCACGTCTACGAGCATAGCAAAGCAGTACGAGCATAACGTATAAACCCAGGGTTGATAATAGACAATAGGTTCCTACCTCATCAACTACTTCCCACACCCACATGTTTACCAATCCTACTTATGCAATGTTTGAGGGATGTATCTAATGCAAGAAAAGCTAGGTATAAAAGAGTATGATCAAAGTGTGAACTTGCCTTGTACTGTTGATGAAGATCCTTCACACTCATAATGCCTGATAGTTCTACTCGTCACACTCCGATCAATCTATCGTGAGCAAGCAATTGCATACATAAGCACTCATGCAAAAGAATCGAAGAAAGATCTCAGAAAACTTCTAAAACAAGCAATTAACTCTTGCAACATAAAACAATTTCTAATAGTACCAAAATTAGGTGGATTTGGTCTTATCAGAAAGTTTAGGTCAAGAGCTTCAATAAGCAAAAAGAATCAATTAAATCCGAGTTATAAAACTTAAGTTATGAACAAAAGAAGTTTAAATTTCAAATCTGTTTGAAATCAAATTTTAAACTTTCAAAAAATATGTTTAAGTTGGTTATCTGGATAGAGGAGATCATAACAAAGAAATTGGTGTTGGTTTCGTTGGATTTGGATAAGTGAGCAAAAAGTTACGATCGTTTGAAAACTAGGGGCTAATCTGTAAAAATAAAACTACGGATAGATCCCTAGCAGAAAACTAAAATAAAAAAACCCTAATGAACGAACGTTCGCTACAGAACCTAATCCGACGAAAACCGTTCGCTACAGAACCATAACTAACGAACGCTCGCAAAATAAACAGATCGGGAAAACCGGAAAAACCAAAAAAAAGGGACGGGTTTGTACCGGTTCGGGCGCGGATCAGATCGGCGGATCGGGTCCGGCGAGTCCGGCGGCGGACGGCGGCTTCCGGCGTCGGCGAGGTGAGGCGTCGACGGCGGCGGCTCGGGGCGGTGGGTGGAGCGGCGGCGGGGGCGACTGCTACGCTGGCGGCGGAGCAACGGCGGCGGCGTGAGATCCGGCGGCGGCGGCTCGGGGAGAAGAGAGGGGCCGGGGCAGGGTACTTATAATAGGGAGGGCGAGGCGGCGGCTTGCGGGAGGGGCAAGGGCGGCGCGGAGTCCGGCCAAGGAACGACGGCGGCGCGTACTGTCCCGAGCTCGGAGACGGAGGCGGCGGCGACTTGGGCCGGCTGGGCTGGGCACGGCCCAGTTTGGTCGGCCCGAAAAGTTTTTTTTTTAAAACACAGACAACAAAATAGAATAAAGAACAAATACTAAAAATGATATATAGGTATATTATCTATCAAAAATTTCAGAAAAAGATTTTCTATAACATGAACATTTTTTTAGCGTCAAATAAATCCAAAGAAATTTAAATAAATCAAACAGTGCTACTAATTTATTTAAAAACCAAATAAAATTATTTTAAAGTACCAAATAAGTTCAAATTTATTTCTCTCCATTTTTCTATTGTAGGGAATCATTTTACCCTAATTTCCGTATATTTTATTTTTGGAGAAAAAATAATTTGAATAAAAACCAAATAACTCCAAATTGAAAATAATTTCGAAGGGACTTTAAATTTGATTTTCTTAAACTTCCAACTCATATTTCATATGTTTTGAAGAAGTCATTTTATCTTCTCTCATGAAAATCATTGAGTTGCATAAAGTTTCTGAATTTGAAATAGTCCCAAATGGAATTCAAATCTTTTCAAAACCCTTTTCATTTATTTAAATGGAAGAAGTCATTTCATCTTCACTCTAGGGTTTTGTGATGAAATGAATTTGAATTCATGGAGATCATAAATGCAAGGTGAAAGTTTGGGAAAGTCCTTTTATCCCCTCTCATTTAACTTTCCAAAAGTTTCAAATTTCACTCAATTTCACACAAGCAACCACTCCACAATCAAACAAACAATCAAAACTATTTATTTAATATAACATTCCAAAATTTAGAATTTTGGAATGTTACAAACCTACCACCCTTAAAATGAATCTCGTCCTCGAGATTCGGAGAGGCTAGTAAGAAATAGGTTAGGTTCGGGGGTCTTCTAAAAAATCCATCGATTGTCACATGGGGTCTGGGTTGCTACCACCCTTAGAAGCATGGTTACGGTTCCATCAAAACTCATATACTCCATCCTTATTGTTGACAGGGTCGGTCTTCTCAGATCTTCGGGAAACTTCCTACTCTGGCTCTTCCGGTAGTGGCATAACCTTTTTCCTCAATTCTTGTGTCCATTCCATCTTGGTACGGTACCTCTGTGACTGGGCCTTCTTAGCTGACGGGTCTGTCGCCAATACTAAACAACTATCGATATCTCATGGTAGTCAACAATTTATGGTTTCTCTTGCAAGAAATGGGCCGTATGACCTACGGTTGGCAACAACTGCCTTGTACAAGGGATAAATTGTCATACCATTCTAATGTTCAATCAGGCTTAATATCGACGTCTCTCTACTATGGGTAAGTCACTCAGATTTACCATCCCATATAGCAAGGCGAATAATAGGAGTAAGTCGGTATGGTGATCAATCCATCCTGCACCCAAATCATTACCTTGTATATGGTTTAGCGAATCTCGCATTCTAACACTTGGTCATCCTCACAAGCATTGCAGAATTTCTCTTGTCGATGAACCAAGTTCGGATAAATCCATTGATTCTACAAGCCAACGAACATCTATCATCTCTTCACCACTCTCAGGTTTTGCGTAAACTCCTATAAGATCGTCTGTTGATAAAATCATAATTTCTTCCAGGGTTTTTCCTTCAGCAAGAGTGTGCTTGGTTCTTGGCAGGTCCTGGAGCCTGTGGGTTATGGCCCATCTCATCACTGGTAAACATTGAACTCATCCTAGGGTTACAATTGCTCCATATTACCACATTATGCCTCCTTTATATCCAATAGTACTTCATCCCTTCATAATTTTGGGGTATCCCACATATCGAGATAAAACTCGTACTTATTTTTGTCCGAAGTCCACTCCGTGGAATATCATTATCTTTTCCAGGGGTCAAATGTCCTCACAGGGTACTACCACCCTTGGAATGCACAAATTCATCCATAGACCATATTTCTCATATCCTTGAAAATGGTTAAAATCTTTCTTCATAGAGTAACAACTCATAAAATCCAATTCAGTACCAACGATGCAAACTTTATTGATTCTCAAATTATTACAATCTCTTGCATTTCTCATTACATGCCTCAACTCAACACCTCAGTATAAAAGAATTGTTCCCACTACTACTACTATATTTATTTGTTGCAAACTCAACTATTTAGCGCAAGCCTCCTTCTCTTTTGGACAATCTCTAGAAAAGTGCCCTGCTTCATTACAACGAAAACATATTACTTCTGACAAGTCTCGAGGTTTCCTTGTGATTACATAGCCTCCTTGGGTCCTCGGCTTCCATTTTGGGCAACTGCTGAAGTAGTGCCCTGAATCTTTGCACCTGAAACATGTGATATGACTCAGGTCCTTCTTTGTAGAAATTGGGTTGTTCCTGGAATCCAATCTATTTCTCTTCCTGGACTTTTCCGTGCCAATCAGGGCTTCTATTTCCTCTGGGTCATACTCTACTTCCACTATCGGAGATGCTACTAGACCCCCCTTCAGACAATTCTGGGAGATGTGTCCTTCTTCTCCACATGAGTAGCAAGACTTGGTGCAGGGTTTAATTGGGTCTTCTTCGGGTGTGTCCTCCACATCTTCCTTCATCACAGGTTCTTCTAGAATTTCCATGAGGGCTCCTTTCATTGCTTCTTTCTTCTGCTGGATGGTTCTTTGTACCATGGGGTAAATGTGACACTGAGCAGGGTAGTGGGTAGTCCCTTCACACAAGAAACAAGTTACCTGCCTAGTGGGGCATTCTTCCTCTAGGTGATGTTCTTCACCATGAGAGCATTCATCCTTGTGTTCCTTATGGTTGTGTCCTATTTCTCCACAAAGCTTGCATGCACAAGGTTTCTTCATATCATTTCCATAAGGCTTCAATTTCTGGGACACAAGCCGAGACTTTAGCAGAGTCAACTTAAATTCTTTCCAAGTGGTTACTCCTTGCCATCCATTGATGGTTTGGTACATCCCCCACCAAGTAGCAGTACCTCTTTCAAAACACTGCAGAGCATGCAGGGCCATATCTTTTCCGGCTATAGTGTTATTCTTCATGTGATCTTCCATGTTCTGAATCTATCGGTCCGTCTCCAAATGACTTATCGGTTACGGAAATATGAGTTCATCTCCATTCATCCTCTATTGTTTCCGAGGGTTTTGGGGTGAGATAAGAGATATAGAGAGGGATACACACAATGCAAACAATAGTTTTGAAGAGACAGGTTTTATTTTGTGGCTGTCGGAAAAACATCAAACAAATGACAGCTCACAATCGTCGCATCTAACGTAGGTATATAACAGGGGTTTGGTCTTCTAAAGGTCAATAAATCTTCAAAGTCGCCAAACTCTTTAAGTCTTGTTCATGTCTCCGATGGGCTTCTTCCGATCATGCTTGTCCTTCTCAAGTTATTTTGCTAGGTCATTTCCGTTGACGTGAAGTCTCTCGTGACGTCCTTTAATATTTCTGGAGTTGCATTCCAAACTTCTGGGTTTCAACATCCTTGGCATGAACCATGGTCTACTGTCCTTCAGTTCCTGACGAATCTCCGGTATCTCGAGGTTTTGCTCATCCAGCTTGGCTATTTTCAGTTTCTGGCTCCTGAGTTCTTCACGAAATGCTTCCTTGTCAAATACGGCTTCCAGAAGGTCCATCTGAAAATTCTTAATGTAATACTTCAGATCCTGGTGATACACCAGCTAAGGTTAAAAACTTCATCCTTTGCTGATAGGTGCTCCATTAGCCCTTTTGTCATCCAATCCTTCCGAAGAAATGGGTGCTTAGCTCAGCACGGTGACAACAGCATAAGTGGGCGATAACATCATGGTTAGCCGTGTTTATGCCCATGCCATTGCCATGAGCTATCATTCCATAGTGGATATCTCCTGCCTTAGGATTTTCTTGACATAAAATTTGAGTTTTAACGCTCCATGTCCGGTCTTTCTCTGACACACCTTGATCTCGGGTATTGACAGCTTCAATAGTCTGATAAGTTCCATAAGGGCAGCCTTCCTAGGTCATACAAATCTGGGAATTCCTTAGAACCTTCAAATTCTCCGAGTCTTCGTAGTCTTCCACCATTGTAGTTTCCATGATTCTAATGCCCAGTAAAATCCTCTTTATTCCGAAGTGGTCTTAGTTGTCCGATATTGTCTACTTCTTGGAGTGGTCTCGTTAGTCGAATCTTCATGTGGTCAAACGGGGAAAGGGTATAGTCTAACTAAAGGGGAATATTTGATAAAGCTCAGAAAAGAGGAGAGATGAAAGGTCCTTTTGAAAATAAAGTTTTAGAGAAAATCTTTTCCTATGGGCTTGCCAGTTTCTAGGGTCACGTCCTACAGTCAACATGTGCTCTGATACCATCTTGTAGCGACCCGACCCGAATGGATCGAAGTCTTTGTGCTTAAGTGTCATCCCTGGATCGGTATGCTGACACACACAGTACTCGAGGATTTATAACAGAGGTAAATCACATTTTAAAGTAACGTAAGTACTATTACCTCAATCCATATAGCGGAAGTAACAACAAAGTTGTGGAGTCCCAACAACACCAACGGCAAAGTTGAGTGTAGACATCGTATCCCTAACGTATCACTTACTCGTCGTAAGAATCCTGCAACATGAGATGTTGCAGCCATGTAGGTCAGTACATTGAATGTACTGGCAAATTCACACCATAGAGCAATGAGGAATAATAGCTATCACTACATGCATATTTGGCTGGTGGAGGCTCTATGGTTATCATTTGCATAAAGCTAATTTTTCCCTACCACAAAGGAATATATTTTATTTAACTACAAAGTTTTAAGACATTATTGAGAAGGTAACCCCAACTCAATCCCAAAATAGTATGAATAACCCAACATATTTAGTAAGTAAAGTGATGAGATCAAATCAATAATTCAAGTACCAGAAACTCAAAATGTCCATAACCGGGGACACGGCTAATCATGATTAGTTTGTACACTCTACAGAGGTTTGCGCCATTTTCCCCACAAGACTCGATCTACTCCGTTGAATTTCTCACACTACATGATGTTTGAGAAACGGATGATCGAGACACAGTCTTTCCGAAGAGGTCCCCTTAACCGATAGATAGGCCGGTACACCTACAATTCCCCTACATCTGCTAGCCCATCATGGAAAGGTTTCCCACAACTTACTCAACTATGCCAAAGCCCATAATGGCATGTGGCTGCACACGGAAGTTTCTAGCATGAATAATCTTATGATCCCTTTGAGCCTGGGTGGCAAACCATAGGATAATCACACGGGTTCCCCGGATCTCCTAGGGAAACACTGGTATACCCCTAGGTGTCCGGGCAAGCCACTGGTATATCCCCAGGGTGCCCCAACCAATCCACCCAGATGTGTATTAAAGTAGCCACCTTAAGTTTCCCTTAGTTAATATAACTCTCACACCTTTCATGAATCTCACATACCAATCCACGTCTATGAGCATAGCAAAGCAGTATGAGCATAACGTATAAACCCAGGGTTGATAATAGACGATAGGTTCCTACCTCATCAACTACTTCCCACACCCATATGTTTACCAATCCTACTCATGCAATGTTTGAGGGATGTATCTAATGCAAGAAAAACTGGGTATAAAAGAGTATGATCAATGTGTGAACTTGCCTTGTACTGTTGATGAAGATCCTTCGCACTCATAATGCCTGATAGTTCTACTCGTCACACTCCGATCAATCTATCGTGAGCAAGCAATTGCATACATAAGCACTCATGCAAAAGAATCAAAGAAAAGATCTCAAAAAACTTCGAAAACAAGCAATTAACTCTTGCAACATAAAAAGAATTTCTAACAGTACCAAAATTAGGTGGATTTGGTCTTATCAGAAAGTTTAGGTCAAGAGCTTCAATAAGCAAAAAGAATCAATTAAATCTGAGTTATAAAACTTAAGTTATGAACAAAAGAAGTTCAAATTTCAAATCTGTTTGAAATCAAATTTTAAACTTTCAAACAATATGTTTAAGTTGGTTATATGGATAGAGGAGATCATAACAAAGAAACTGGCGTTGGTTTCGTTGGATTTGGATAAGCGAGCAAAAAGTTACGATCGTTTGAAAACAAGGGGATAATCTGTAAAAATAAAACTATGGATAGATCCCTGGCAGAAAACTAAAATAAAAAACCTAACGAACGAACGTTCGCTACAGAACCTAATTCGACGAAAACCGTTCGCTACAGAACCCTAACTAACGAACGCTCGCAAAATAAACAGATCAAGAAAACCGGAAAAACCAAAAAAAAAACGGGACGGTTTTGTATCGGTTCGGGCACGGATCGGCGGATCGGGTCCGGCGAGTCCGGCGGCGGACGGCGGCTTCCGGCGTCGGCGAGGCATTGGCGGCGGCGGCTCGGGGCGGTGGGTGGATCGGCGGTGGCGGCCACTGCTACTCGGGCGGCGGAGCAACGGCGACGGAGCAACGGCGGCGGCTGCGTGAGATGTGGTGGCGGCGGCTAGGGGAGAAGAGAGGGGCCGGGGCGGGTTACTTATAGGAGGGAGGGCGAGGCGGCGGCTTGCGGGAGGGGCAAGGGCGGCGCGGAGTCCGACCAAGGAACGGCGGCGGCGCGTACTGGCTCGGGACTTCATGCCGAGCTCGAAGACGGAGGCGGCGGCGACTTGGGCCGGCTGGGCTGGGCGCGGCCCAGTTCGGTCGGCACGAAAAGTTAAAAAAACAGACAACAAAATGAAATAAACAACAAATAATAAAAATGATATATAGGCATATTATATATCAAAATTTTCAGAAAAAGATTTTCTATAACATGAACATTTTTTTAGCGTTAAATAAAATACAAAAAATTATATAAATCAATCAGTGCTACTGATTTATTTAAAAACCAAATAAAATTATTTTAAAATACCAAAATAAGTTCAAATTTATTTCTCTCCATTTTTCTATTGTAGGGAATCATTTTACCCTAATTTCCATATATTTTATTTTTGGAGTAAAATAATTTGAATAAAAACCAAATAACTCCAAATTGAAAATAATTTCAAAGGGACTTTAAATTTGATTTTCTTAAACTTCCAAGTCAAATTTCATATGTTTTGAGGAAGTCATTTTATCTTCTCTCATGAAAATCATTGAGTTGCATAAAGTTTTTGAATTTGAAATAGTCCCAAATGGAATTCAAATCTTTTCAAAACCCTTTTCATTTATTTAAATGGAAGAAGTCATTTCATCTTCACTCTAGGGTTTTGTGATGAAATGAATTTGAATTCATGGAGATCATAAATGCAAGGTGAAAGTTTGGGAAAGTCCTTTTATTCCCTCTCATTTAACTTTCAAAAAGTTTCAAATTTCACTCAATTTCACACAAGCAACCACACCACAATCAAACAAACAATCAAAACTATTTATTGAATATAACATTCCAAAATTTAGAAGATGTTACAAGGACATCTGGCCTTGCCTGCACGCAAATCGGCTCAAGTGTCCATGTACTCTTTTCCTTCGTCCCTATTTGCACTTGGACTATAAAAAGACAACCCCTCCTCTCTATTATGGTTGGCAAAGCATATTATTATATCTTGAGAGAGCTTTGTTCATCTACCCCTCTACTAGGAGATCTAGAACCTCCTTTGGCAAAGATCCCCTAGTGGATATCAAGGCCTCCTCCCTTAGGTGTTGGAGAAGACTACCTCTTCAGACCTCAATTCCTCTAGCGATTGGGAAGAACTACCTTTACTATTTCCTTTTGTTACATTTGGATCCCTTGAAATTGTATGAGATTTGCGGTGGATGTGTGACGACTTCTTGTCATCGAGTGTTCCTCCTCTTGTGTTTGTTCTTGACTCCATCCTTCTCCAACATCCAAGCGTGATAAGATCTCTAAATTAGGGTTCCACCCTACATCATCTTGGATCAGAGCACGGTTGATTCACATCTTGGATTCCCAATCCCTCACTTTCTAGCCTATTTTTGTTGATTTTTGCTCTAATTCAAAATTCCCCACCAAAAATAGCCATATCGATTTTTTTTGCATTTTGTTAGTTTTTGTGAGATTTTGTTGATTTGGATCCATGATTTTGTTGTTTGGCAAGTGGATCTAGCCTTCACCCACTGATACGTCTTTGACGTATTTTTTATTGTTTCATGCTATTATATTACCAATATTGTATGCTTTATATGCCATTTTGTACCACTTTTGTGGACTAATCTATTAACTTACAGCCTAGTGCCAGTTTTTGTTTTTTTGCCTATTTCTTTGTTTCGTAGAGAAGCCATACCAAACGAAGTCCAAACACAACGAAAATTTTACGGTGATTTTTTTTGGACTAGAAGAGACCCTAGAAGCTTCGGGGATGCACCAGACGATGGTCGAGGGAGCCACAAGCTCAGGTGGCGGTCCCCCAGGGGGCGCACCAAGTGAGCTTGTGGGTCCCATGTGGCTGGGTTTGCCCTAATTCTTGGCCTATAAATTCCCTAAATTCCAGAAACCACAAGAGTGAGACCCAAAACAGTTATTCCACTGCCGCAAGCCTCCGTTCTTCCGCGATCCCATCTAGAGGCCTCTGCCGGTACTCTGCTAGAGGGGGGAACCATTGGGGAGGTAATCTTCATAGACTTTGCTTCTTCCACCATGAAATTTGAGTAGTTCCCACATGACCTACGGGTCCATAGTAGTAGCTAGATGGCTTTATCTCTCTCTCTATTTGATCTTCAATATAACGATCTCTTCGAAGATCTATTCATTGTGGGTTTATGATCAGATTATTCATTGAAAGTATTTCAGTCTACCCTAAGATTTATATATATGTGTGATTTTATAGCCTTGTATTTCTCTCAGATCCATCTATTTTCTTTGGCCAATTAGATTGATTATCTTCACTGGGAGAGGTGCTCGATAGTAGGTTCAATCTTGCGGTGTCCTTGCTTTGTGACAGAAAGAGTTGCAAGGCACGTACTATATTGTTGCTACTAAGGGTAAAATGATGGAGTTCGAACATATTAATTGATCTTACTTTGTCTACATTATGTCATCATGCTCCAAGCATTACTCTGTTTGTTATGAAATTAATATCTTAAGACGCATGTTGGATAGCGGTCGAGTGGTGGAGTAATAGTAGTAGATGCAGATGAATTATTCGATCTACTTGTCTTGGATGTAATGCCTATATGTTGATCATGCCATGAAGAATCATCATAACTATGCGCTATTCTATCAATTGTCCAATAGTAACTTGTTTACCCACCATTGCTACGCTTATGAGAGAAATGCCTCTAGTGAACCTATGGCTCCCGGTCCATTTTCCATATTTACTAAAACCCTAAAAATTGCTCGGTGTTTTTACTTTATTTTAATTTTATTTTATCTATCTACCACTATCAGATTTAATCCTTCCAATTGGCGAGAACAAGGGGATTGACAATTCTCTTGTTGTCATTGGGTGCAAGCATCTGCTTTGTGTGTGTGTGTGTGTGTGCAGGTTCCGCTTATCTTGTCTTTGTGGTGTCTCCTATTGGTTCGATAAACCTTGGTTCTTAACTAAGGGAAATACTTTTTGCTACTACACTATTTCGCCCTTCCTCTTTGGGGAATTCGAACGTCTATCACAAGTAGCACCCCACCATCCCATACTTTTCCCACCATGAATTTCACCCTAAAATCATACCAAAAAATTTCTTCCCCATTCGAGTTCATCCTGAGCCAAATCCTCCACGAATTTACCTACCAAGACTATCCGAACACCATCCCGGATGATCCAGATACCACCCCAGATCATCCGGCTACCCTTGTCGAAACTGAAAATTCAAAATAAAATAAAAACCACGGCCTCCACTACAACTTCCGCAAACCCTAGCCTATTCCCACCACCATAACCTTTCGCAAAACCCCCACTTCGACCATATACACCGCACATTCTGCTACCAACTCAATTTGACCTATTTTCTTGAGATTTTGAGTTGCAGTTTCCATTTCCTGAGGTGTTTTGTCTAATTATGGACGATTTGACATCAATAACACAACCACTCATCATCGCCACAGACTCGACATCAACAACGACCACTCCACCTTTTGACACCACGACCGTGAGCAAAGACGGTAACTTCGACGACATAATTTTACATTTCCTTGACTTGGCATTATAACCCCGAGCCTTTTGCGTTTGCCCACCAAGACTATCCATTCGAGAATTGTTGGGCCACATTACTTGTGCACTTTAGTGATACATACTCCGCATAGCTTCAATTGTGTGCACATATCTTGTTATCATCTCTTGTGTCATAAGTTACTCCCGTGCATACATCATTGCTATTTTGGATCCAACATCTTGCATAAGTGGTCAAAGCATCATACAAAAAACAAAAGAGAGAAAAAAATTTGAAGTAAAAGGAAAAGAAAACAAAGAACGTCTAAGAAATAGCAATAGCATCGAGCCACATTACATCTCATCTTGATATCATTGATCATCTTGCATCATTGTTGTGTGAGCTTCATCTTGGATCATACATATATAGCATACTTACGATAGAAAGACGACATGTTTTCTCTTATAGGTTGGTGCTCAAGTACGTATCTCTCCCATTTGAGCAATCGTGCTAGTGTCTATCTTGTATTGTGCAACACGAGCTTTTTCCGTGGAAACATAGTTTGTGCTCATTCCTTGGTTGCACAACCCCACTTATCTGCCTGTGTGTGTGTTACGTGTGCCACTATAGCTATTGATCTATTTGTCTTACTTGTAATTTGTGAATATTCTTCAACATTATTAATATCTTGACTAACACTTGCTTGAATTGTGTGCCACTCATCCTAACCAAGCTCCTAGAAAAGCATTACTTGTGTAGGTGGAACCGATACCAATTCTACTACTTTCACGTTTCCATATTGAGTGATCATTGGATGCATCTTCAACTTTGGGAAAGGTAACTTGGTATTGTTCTTCTCATTTTCCCACTCATGTTTGCTCGAGTCTTGTGATGGAAAGGCCAAGCACTTCAAACCCGCTCTTCAGCAACAACAAAGATGCCAACAACTTCGTCGCCAACTCACCACTTTGTCCTACAAGGAGCTATGCATCAAGCAAATGAAGCCTTGAGTGACCGCATCAACAAATTCGCTACAAACTTGCGTAAATTCGAAGCAAGGAACTGGGACTATCTTGACACCAAGTTGGCCATTCAAATGAATGAGATTCGCGGAATGATGGTCACTCTCAAATCTTCTTCGTCTTCTTACTCATCACGATAGAGACACTCAATCAACCACTCTTCAGACACCTCTCCCGATGCAAGTCTACTACGAACTCGCACTCATCTTTGAGACAAATGTCAAAATAATCAAACTCCTCAAAATCAATTCCATGGCAATGGTTTACAAGACTGCCTATGTGAGCGCGAACTATGTCGTCGTGAAGAGCAAGTTGCACTAGAGCAAGATCAAGAATGGCAGCATCAACACCAAGAAGAGCAAGACGACGATGCCCTACGGCAAGAATAATAATGCCATGAGTAGCAAGCGAATAAAGAACAACGAGCTCTACGAGGCCACTCATGCCTTGCATGAGCGCAATAGGAGAGTGCATGAACAAGAACAAGATCTACGCAAAGAATGAAAAGAGTTGAGGCAAAGGGCACGTATTCTTCGCCTTAAATGCCAAGATGATCATGAGGAGCAAGACGCCATTGACCCTCCTCCACACCAAGAATGACACCACCACCGCAACAATTTAGAAACATTATAACTGTGCACCCTAGGAGCTTTCTCAGGCCATCACTGATTTTGGTCGTCAAATCGCTATCCCGATCATTCTTGGACGTCTGATGTGCTTCTTGCTCTGGTGGTGTGGACCGCTATTCCTGGCACAAAATCAGAGGCCCCTCCTTTGCTGGTACGAGTTTAACATCCGATCCCTAAAGTACGGTACAGATATGCTCCCCGTCCTCTCCCCTCCCCTCTCCTCCCTGTACGGTTGTACCCTACGTCCCTACCCCTCCTCTCCCAATCTCACCGCGGTTGTTGTCACTGCAAGAGAGAGATGGAGAGGCTACCAAAATGGCGAGGACGGCCGGGGAGAGTCGCTGAACACATCACGGGGAATTGAGCCACCCTCGAACCAGTTAACATCGTCTTCACCTTTGCAGGCAATTCACCATGTCGTCAACAAGATCTTGGTCCATGATCCGTTCGTCTCGCGCTAGAGGTATGACTAGTGCTTCGTCGCGGATTTCTGAACAAATAGGTGCCTCCTCTTGATTCACATAGGTTAGGATTTGTGCAGATGGTGGAGGTGTCGGAGAAGGATGAGCGAGGGCTATAGCAGGGGAAGGAGGAGACGATGACCAGCACGGCTCCTCCGGCCAGGAAGACGCGGGCACTCCCGAAATCCATACCCACCTGCGATTTTTTGCCCCTGATTTTCTCTTCTTTCGCGAGTAATTTTGGTTGTGTTTAGGTGGTTTTTTTGCGGGGTGTTCAGATGGTGTTGGTGTGGAGCGCTCGACTCTTCTAGCTCTTGATTTTTCAGTTGCTCTGAATTAGTGTAAATTGGGATGCTTTTGGATGCCATGATGATGGAGGCCAGGAAGGGGTTGATGGAGATGGAGAGGGAGAGGGGTCCGCTCCCAGTCGGCATGCAGGTCCTGAACGTCGACGATCACCCTGTGTGCCTCAAAGTTCTGATGGTCCTCCTCCGATGCTGCCAGTATCATGGTCAAAGCCTGCTTCGTTGTGTATATTTTTATAAGAAACTTCATTGTGTTGTAAGGTATATTATTACTCAAACGAGTAAACATAGGCACATCATCATCTTCAAGGACAAGATCAACGTGCTCCTGCCCTTCAGGCCCTTTGCCATGACACTCCACTACCTCTCCAGAAACCATAGTAATCGCATGTATAAATTAATTTCCAGTATACAACAGAGTTGTACAGTACGACTTGCCCTTTCATGTTTTATTTTTTTCCTATATATTTAATGGTACTTCTGAATCTTCCATAGCACAAGCATCTATTTCTTCTTATGAATTCTATATCACGTTGAGTAGCAGGAGCAAGATAGTGCCTTCTGTTGGGGAACGTAGTAATTTCAAAAAAAATCCTACGCACACGCAAGATCATGGTGATGCATAGCAACGAGAGGGGAGAGTGTTGTCCACGTACCCTCGTAGACCGAAAGCGGAAGCGTTATCACAACGCGGTTGATGTAGTCGTACGTCTTCACGATCCGACCGATCAAGTACCGAACGCACGGCACCTCCGAGTTCAGCACACGTTCAGCTCGATGACGTCCCTCGAACTCTGATCCAGCCGAGTGTTGAGGGAGAGTTTCGTCAGCACGATGGCGTGGTGACGATGATGATGTTCTACCGACGCAGGGCTTCGCCTAAGCTCCGCAACGATATTATCGAGGTGTAATATGGTGGAGGGGGCACCGCACACGGCTAAAATATCGTATATCAATTGTGTGTAGAGGTGCCCCCTGCCCCCGTATATAAAGGAGCGAGGGGGAGGCCGGCTGCCTTTGGGCACGCCAAGGAGAGGGGGGGAGTCCTCCTCCTAGTAGGAGTAGGACTCCCCTTTCCTAGTCCAACTAGGAAGAGAGGGGGGGAAGGAAAGAGAGGGAGAGGGAGAGGGAAAGAGGGGCTACGCCCCCCTCCCCTAGTCCAATTCGGACTCCTCATGGGAGGGGGCGCGCCACCTCCTGGCTGCTGCCCTCTCTCTCCCCTCAAGGCCCACTAAGGCCCAATACTTCCCCGGGGGGTTCCGGTAACCCCTCCGGCACTCCGGTTTTATCCGAAACTTCTCCGGAACACTTCCGGTGTCCGAATATAGTCGTCCAATATATCAATCTTTATGTCTCGACCATTTCAAGACTCCTCATCATGTCCGTGATCACATCCGGGACTCCGAACAACCTTCGGTACATCAAAACATATAAACTCATAATATAACTGTCATCGTAACTTTAAGCGTGCGGACCCTACGGGTTCGAGAACTATGTAGACATGACCGAGACACCTCTCTGGTCAATAACCAATAGCGGAACCTGGATGCTCATATTGGTTCCCACATATTCTACAAAGATCTTTACCGGTCAGACCGCATAACAACATACGTTGTTCCCTTTGTCATCGGTATGTTACTTGCCCGAGATTCGATCGTCGGTATCTCGATACCTAGTTCAATCTCGTTACCAGCAAGTCTCTTTACTCGTTCCGTAATACATCATCCCGCAACTAACTCATTAGTCACAATGCTTGCAAGGCTTATAGTGATGTGCATTACTGAGTGGGCCCAGAGATACCTCTCCGACAATCGGAGTGACAAATCCTAATCTCGAAATACGCCAACCCAACAAGTACCTTTGGAGACACCTGTAGAGCACCTTTATAATCACCCATTTACGTTGTGACGTTTGGTAGCACACAAAGTGTTCCTCCGGTAAACGGGAGTTGCATAATCTCATAGTCATAGGAACATGTATAAGTCATGAAGAAAGCAATAGCAACATACTAAACGATCGGGTGCTAAGCTAACGTAATGGGTCAAGTCAATCACGTCATTCTCCTAATGAGGTGATCCCGTTAATCAAATGACAACTCATGTCTATGGCTAGGAAACATAACCATCTTTGATTAACGAGCTAGTCAAGTAGAGGCATACTAGTGACACACTGTTTGTCTATGTATTCACACATGTATTATGTTTCTGGTTAATACAATTCTAGCATGAATAATAAACATTTATCATGATATAAGGAAATAAATAATACTTTATTATTGCCTCTAGGGCATATTTCCTTCAGTCTCCCACTTACACTAGAGTCAATAATCCAGATTACACAGTAATGATTCTTACACCCATGGAGTCTTGGTGCTGATCATGTTTTGCTCGTGGAAGAGGCTTAGTCAACGGGTCTGCAACATTCAGATCCGTATGTATCTTGCAAATTTCTATGTCTGCCACCTGGACTAAATCCCAGATGGAATTGAAGCATCTTTTGATGTGCTTGGTTCTCTTGTGAAATCTGGATTCCTTTGCTAAGGCAATTGCACCAGTATTGTCACAAAAGATTTTCATTGGTCCCGATGCACTAGGTATGACACCTAGATCGGATATGAACTCCTTCATCCAGACTCCTTCATTTGCTGCTTCTGAAGCAGCTATGTACTCCGCTTAACACGTAGATCCCGCCACGACACTTTGCTTAGAACTGCACCAACTGACAGCTCCACCGTTCAATGTAAATACGTATCCGGTTTGCGATTCAGAATCGTCCGGATCAGTGTCAAAGCTTGCATCAACGTAACCACTTACGATGAGCTCTTTGTCACCTCCATAAACGAGAAACATATCCTTAGTCCTTTTCAGGTATTTCAGGATGTTCTTGACCGCTGTCCAGTGATCCACTCCTGGATTACTTTGGTACCTCCCTGCTAAACTTATAGCAAGGCACACATCAGGTCTGGTACATAGCATTGCATACATGATAGAGCCTATGGCTGAAGCATAGGGAACATCTTTCATCTTCTCTCTATCTTCTGCAGTGGTCGGGCATTGAGTCTTACTCAATCTCACACCTTGTAGTACAGGCAAGAACCCCTTCTTTGCTTGATCCATTTTGAACTTCTTCAAAACTTTGTCAAGGTATGTGCTTTGTGAAAGTCCAATTAAGCGTCTTGATCTATCTCTATAGATCTTAATGCCTAATATATATGCAGCTTCACCGAGGTCTTTCATTGAGAAACTCTTATTCAAGTATCCCTTTATGCTATCCAGAAATTCTATATCATTTCCAATCAGCAATATGTCATCCACATATAATATCAGAAATGCTACTGAGCTCCCACTCACTTTCTTGTAAATGCAGGCTTCTCCAAAAGTCTGTATAAAACCAAATGCTTTGATCACACTATCAAAGCGTTTATTCCAACTCCGAGAGGCTTGCACCAGTCCATAAATGGATCGCTGGAGCTTGCACACTTTGGTAGCTCCCTTTGGATCGACAAAACCTTCCGGTTGCATCATATACAACTCTTCTTCCAGAAAACCATTCAGGAATGCAGTTTTGACATCCATTTGCCAAATTTCATAATCATAAAATGCGGCAATTGCTAACATGATTCGGACAGACTTAAGCATCACTACGGGTGAGAAGGTCTCATCGTAGTCAATCCCTTGAACTTGTCGAAAACCTTTCACAACAAGTCGAGCTTTATAGACAGTAACATTACCATCAGCGTCTGTCTTCTTCTTGAAGATCCATTTATTTTCAATGGCTTGCCGACCATCGGGCAAGTCAAGCAAAGTCCATACTTTGTTCTCATACATGGATCCCATCTCGGATTTCATGGCTTCAAGCCATTTTGCGGAATCTGGGCTCACCATCGCTTCTTCATAGTTCGTAGGTTCGTCATGGTCTAGTAACATAACCTCGAGAACAGGATTACCGTACCACTCTGGTGCGGATCTTGATCTAGTTGACCTATGAGGTTCAGTAATAACTTGATCTGAAGTTTCATGATCATTATCATTAACTTCCTCACTAATTGGTGTAGGTGTCGCAGAAACTGATTTCTGTGATGATCTACTTTCCAATAAGGGAGCAGGTATAGTTCCCTCATCAAGTTCTACTTTCCTCCCACTCACTTCTTTCGAGAGAAACTCCTTCTCTAGAAAGGATCCATTCTTAGCAACGAATATCTTGCCTTCAGATCTATGATAGAAGGTGTACCCAACAGTCTCCTTTGGGTATCCTATGAAGACACATTTCTCCGATTTAGGTTCGAGCTTATCAGGTTGAAGTTTCTTCACATAAGCATCGCAACCCCAAAATTTAAGATACGACAACTTTGGTTTCTTGCCAAACCATAGTTCATAAGGCGTCGTCTCAACGGATTTCGATGGTGTCCTATTTAGAGTGAATGCAGCCGTCTCTAAAGCATAACCCCAAAACGATAGCGGTAAATCAGTAAGAGACATCATAGATCGCACCATATCTAATAAAGTACGATTACGACGTTCGGACACACCATTACGCTGTGGTGTTCCGGGTGGCGTGAGTTGCGAAACTATTCCGCATTGTTTCAAATGAAGACCAAACTCGTAACTCAAATATTATCCTCCACGATCTGATCGTAGAAACTTTATTTTCTTGTTACGATGATTTTCAACTTCACTCTGAAATTCTTTGAACTTTTCAAAGGTTTCAGACTTATGTTTCATTAAGTAGATATACCCATATCTGCTCAAATCATCTGTGAAGGTGAGAAAATAACGATATCCGCCACGAGCCTCAATATTCATCGGACCACATACATCTGTATGTATGATTTCCAATAAATCTGTTGCTCTCTCCATAGTTCCGGAGAACGGTGTTTTAGTCATCTTGCCCATGAGGCACGGTTCGCAAGTACCAAGTGATTCATAATCAAGTGATTCCAAAAGTCCATCAGTATGGAGTTTCTTCATGCGCTTTACACCGATATGACCTAAATGGCAGTGCCACAAATAAGTTGCACTGTCATTATCAACTCCGCATCTTTTGGCTTCAACATTATGAATATGTGTGTCACTACTATCGAGATTCATTAAAAATAGACCACTCTTCAAGGGTGCATGACCATAAAAGATATTATTCATATAAATAGAACAACCATTATTCTCTGATTTAAATGAATAACCGTCTCGCATCAAACAAGATCCAGATATTATGTTCATGCTCAACGCTGGCACCAAATAACAATTATTTAGGTCTAATACTAATCCCGAAGGTAGATGTAGAGGTAGCATGCCGACGGCGATCACATCGACTTTGGAACCATTTCCCACGTGCATCGTCACCTCGTCCTTAGCCAATCTTCGCTTAATCTGTAGCCCCTGTTTCGAGTTGCAAATGTTAGCAACAGAACCAGTATCAAATACCCAGGTGCTACTGCGAGCATTAGTAAGGTACACATAGATAACATGTATATCACATATACCTTTGTTAACCTTGCCATCCTTATTATCCGCCAAATACTTGGGGCAGTTCCGCTTCCAGTGACCAGTCTGCTTGCAGTAGAAGCACTCAGTTTCAGGCTTAGGTCCAGACTTGGATTTCTTCTCCTGAACAGCAACTTGCTTGCTGTTCTTCTTGAAGTTCCCCTTCTTCTTCCCTTTGCCCTTTTTCTTGAAACTAGTGGTTTTACTGACCATCAACACTTGATGCTCCTTTTTGATTTCTACCTCCATTGCCTTCAGCATTGCGAAGAGCTCGGGAATTGTCTTATTCATCCCTTGCATGTTATAGTTCATCACGAAGCTCTTGTAGCTTGGTGGCAGTGATTGAAGAATTCTTTCAATGATGTTATCATCTGGAAGATTAACTCCCAGTTGAATCAAGTGATTATTATACCCAGACATTTTGAGTATATGCTCACTGATAGAACTATTCTCTTCCATCTTGCAGCTGTAGAACTTATTGGAGAGTTCATATCTCTCAATCCGGGCATTTGCTTGAAATATTAACTTCAACTCCTGGAACATCTCATATGCTCCATGACGTTCAAAACATCGTTGAAGACCCGGTTCTAAGCCGTAAAGCATGGCACACTGAACTATCGAGTAGTCATCAGCTTTGCTCTGCCAGACGTTCATAACTTCTGGTGTTGCTCTTGCAGGAGGCCTGGCACCTAGCGGTGCTTCTAGGACGTAATTCTTCTATGCAGCAATGAGGATAATCCTCAAGTTACGGACCCAGTCCGTGTAATTGCTACCATCGTCTTTCGACTTTGCTTTCTCAAGGAACGCATTAAAATTCAACGGAACAACAACACGGGCCATTTATCTACAATTAACATAGACAAGCAAGATACTATCAGGTACTAATTTCATGATAAATTCAAGTTCAATTAATCATATTACTTAAGAACTCCCACTTAGATAGACATCCCTATCGTCATCTAAGTGATTACGTGATCCAAATCAACTAAACCATGTCCGATCATCACGTGAGATGGAGTAGTTTCAATGGTGAACATCACTATGTTGATCATATCTACTATATGATTCACGCTCGACCTTTCGGTCTCCGTGTTCCGAGGCCATATCTGCATATGCTAGGCTCGTCAAGTTTAACCTGAGTATTCCGCATGTGCAACTGTTTTGCACCCGTTGTATTTGAATGTAGAGCCTATCACACCCGATCATCACGTGGTGTCTCAGCACGAAGAACTTTCGCAACGGTGCATACTCAAGGAGAACACTTTTATCTTGAAATTTTAGTGAGAGATCATCTTATAATGCTACCGTCAATCAAAGCAAGATAAGATGCATAAAAGATTAACATCACATGCAATCAATATAAGTGATATGATATGGCCATCATCATCTTGTGCTTGTGATCTCCATCTCCGAAGCACCATCATGATCACCATCGTCACTGGCTCGACACCTTGATCTCCATCGTAGTATCGTTGTCGTCTCGCCAACTTATTGCTTTTACGACTATCGCTACCGCTTAGTGATAAAGTAAAACAATTACATGGCGATTGCATTTCATACAATAAAGCGACAACCATATGGCTCCTGCCAGTTGCCGATAACTCGGTTACAAAACATGATCATCTCATACAATAAAATATAGCATCATGTCTTGACCATATCACATCACAACATGCCCTGCAAAAACAAGTTAGACGTCCTCTACTTTGTTGTTGCAAGTTTTACGTGGCTGCTACGGGCTTAGCAAGAACCGTTCTTACCTACGCATCAAAACCACAACGATAGTTTGTCAAGTTGGTGCTGTTTTAACCTTCGCAAGGACCGGGCGTAGCCACACTCGGTTCAACTAAAGTGAGAGAGACAGACACCCGCCAGTCACCTTTAAGCAACGAGTGCTCGCAACGGTGAAACCAGTCTCGCGTAAGCGTACGCGTAATGTCGGTCCGGGCTGCTTCATCTCACAATACCGCTAAACCAAAGTATGACATGCAGGTAAGCAGTATGACTTATATCGCCCACAACTCACTTGTGTTCTACTCGTGCATAGCATCAACGCATAAAACCAGGCTCGGATACCACTGTTGGGGAACGTAGTAATTTCATAAAATTTCCTACGCACACGCAAGATCATGGTGATGCATAGCAACGAGAGGGGAGAGTGTTGTCCACGTACCCTCGTAGACCGAAAGCGGAAGCGTTATCACAATGCGGTTGATGTAGTCATACGTCTTCACGATCCGACCGATCAAGTACCGAACGCACGGCACCTCCGAGTTCAGCACACGTTCAGCTCGATGACGTCCCTCGAACTCCGATCCAGCCGAGTGTTGAGGGAGAGTTTCGTCAGCACGACGGCGTGGTGACGATGATGATGTTCTACCGATGCAGGGCTTCGCCTAAGCTCCGCAACAATATTATCGAGGTGTAATATGGTGGAGGGGGGCACCGCACACGGCTAAAATATCGTATATCAATTGTGTGTAGAGGTGCCCCCCTGCCCCCGTATATAAAGGAGCAAGGGGGAGGCCGGCTGCCTTTGGGCGCGCCAAGGAGAGGGGGGGAGTCCTCCTCCTAGTAGGAGTAGGACTCCCCTTTCCTAGTCCAACTAGGAAGAGAGGGGGGGAAGGAAAGAGAGGGAGAGGGAGAGGGAAAGAGGGGCTGCGCCCCCCTCCCCTAGTCCAATTCGGACTCCTCATGGGAGGGGGCGCGCCACCTCCTGGCTGCTGCCGTCTCTCTCCCCTCAAGGCCCACTAAGGCCCAATACTTCCCCGGGGGGTTCCGGTAACCCCTCCGGCACTCCGGTTTTATCCGAAACTTCTCCGGAACACTTCCGGTGTCCGAATATAGTCGTCCAATATATCAATCTTTATGTCTCGACCATTTCGAGACTCCTCGTCATGTCCGTGATCACATTAGGGACTCCGAACAACCTTCGGTACATCAAAACATATAAACTCATAATATATATGTCATCGTAACTTTAAGCGTGCGGACCCTACGGGTTCGAGAACTATGTAGACATGACCGAGACACCTCTCTGGTCAATAACCAATAGCGGAACCTGGATGCTCATATTGGTTCCCACATATTCTACGAAGATCTTTATCGGTCAGACCGCATAACAACATACGTTGTTCCCTTTGTCATCGGTATGTTACTTGCCCGAGATTCGATCGTCGGTATCTCGATACCTAGTTCAATCTCGTTACCGGCAAGTCTCTTTACTCGTTCCGTAATACATCATCCCGCAACTAACTCATTAGTCACAATGCTTGCAAGGCTTATAGTGATGTGCATTACTGAGTGGGCCCAGAGATACCTCTCCGACAATCGGAGTGACAAATCGTAATCTCGAAATACGCCAACCCAACAAGTACCTTTGGAGACACCTGTAGAGCACCTTTATAATCACCCATTTATGTTGTGACGTTTGGTAGCACACAAAGTGTTCCTCCGGTAAACGGGAGTTGCATAATCTCATAGTCATAGGAACATGTATAAGTCATGAAGAAAGCAATAGCAACATACTAAACGATCGGGTGCTAAGCTAACGGAATGGGTCAAGTCAATCACGTCATTCTCCTAATGAGGTGATCCCGTTAATCAAATGACAACTCATGTCTATGGCTAGGAAACAAAACCATCTTTGATTAACGAGCTAGTCAAGTAGAGGCATACTAGTGACACACTGTTTGTCTATGTATTCACACATGTATTATGTTTCCGGTTAATACAATTCTAGCATGAATAATAAACATTTATCATGATATAAGGAAATAAATAATACTTTATTATTGCCTCTAGGGCATATTTCCTTCACCTTCTATATCCACCATTTGCTATTTTCAAATGCTTCATAGCAAGGATGAGTTCTCTCTTTGTGTTCACACCATATGGTGAGCGATTGGAATATGCAACCAAGTAAATGCCAGTGATTTGACTTGGATCTTGCTACCTCTTGAGCACTGCGTTGGTTTTCCCTTGAAGAGGAAAGGGTGATGCAGTAAAGTAGCGTAAGTATTTCCCTGAGTTTTTGAGAACCAAGGTATCAATCCAGTAGGAGATCACGCTCGAGTCCCACGCACCTACACAAACAAATAAGAACCTCGCAACCAACGCGATAAAGGGGTTGTCAATCCCTTCACGGTCACTTACGAGAGTGAGATCTGATAGATATGATAAGATAATATTTTTGGTATTTTTATGATAAAGATGCAAAGTAAAATAAACGGCAACAGAAATAGCTAAGTGTTGGAAGATTAATATGATGGAAAATAGACCCGGGGGCCATAGGTTGCACTAGTGGCTTCTCTCAAGAGCATAAGTATTACGGTGGGTGAAGAAATTACTGTCGAGAAATTGATAGAATTGAGCATAGTTATGAGAATATCTAGGTATGATCATGTATATATGCATCACGTCCGTGATAAGTACACCGACTCCTGCCTGCATCTACTACTATTACTCCACACATCGACCGCTATCCAGCATGCATCTAGAGTATTAAGTTCATAAGAACGGAGTAACGCTTTAAGCAAGATGACATGATGTAGAGGGATATGATACGTCTCCAACGTATCTATAATTTTTGATTGTTCCATGCTATATTATATTCTGTTTTGGACATTAATGGGCTTTATTATACACTTCTATATTATTTTTGGGACTAACCTATTAACCGGAGGCCCAGCCCAGAATTGCTGTTTTTTTGCCTATTTCAGAGTTTCGCAGAAAAAGAATATCAAACGGAGTTCAAACGGAATGAAACCTTCGGGAACGTGATTTTTGGAACGAACATGATCCAGAGGACTTGGACCCTATGTCAAGAAAGCAACCAGGAGGGCACGAGGTAGGGGGCGCACCTAACCCCCCAGGCGCGCCCTCCACCCTCGTGGGGCCCACGTTGCTCCACCGACGTACTTCTTCCTCCTATATATACCTACGTACCCCCAAACTACCAGATACGGAGCCAAAAACCTAATTCCACCGCCGCAACCTTCTGTACCCGTGAGATCCCATCTTGGGGCCTTTTCCGGAGCTCCGCCGGAGGGGGCATTGATCACGGAGGGCTTCTACATCAACACCATAGCCTCTCCGATGATGTGTGAGTAGTTTACCTCAGACCTTCGGGTCCATAGTTATTAGCTAGATGGCTTCTTCTCTCTCTTTGCATCTCAATACAAAGTTCTCCATGATTCTCGTGGAGATTTATTCGATGCAATCTTCTTTTGCGGTGTGTTTGTTGGGACCGATGAATTGTGGGTTTATGATCAAGATTATCTATGAACAATATTTGAATATTCTCTGAATTCTTTTATGTATGATTGGTTATCTTTGCAAGTCTCTTCGAATTATTAGTTTGGTTTGGCCTACTAGATTGATCTTTCATGCTATGGGAGAAGTGTTTAGCTTTGGTTCCATCTTCTGGTGTCCTTTCCCAGTGACAGTAGGGGCAGCAAGGCACGTATTGTATTGTTGCCATCGAGGATAACAAGATGGGGCTTATATCATATTGCATGAGTTTATCCCTCTACAGCATGTCATCTTACTCAAAGCGTTACTCTGTTCTTTTGAACTTAATACTCTAGATGCATGCTGGATAGCGGTCCATGTGTGGAGTAATAGTAGTAGATGCAGGCAGGAATCGGCCTACTTGACGCGGACGTGATGCCTATATACATGATCATACCTAGATATTCTCATAACTATGCTCAATTCTGTCAATTGCTCAACAGTAATTTGTTTACCCACCATAATACTTATGCTCTCGAGAGAAGCCACTAGTGAAACCTATGGCCCCCGGGGTCTAATTTGCATCATATTTAATCTCCCGACAACAAGCTATTTTTGGCGCCGTTTTTATTTTGCTTTCTTTACTTTGCATCTTTATCATAAAAATACGAAAAATATTATCTTATCATATCTATCAGATCTCACTGTCATAAGTGACCGTGAAGGGATTGACAACCCCTTTATTGCGTTGGTTGCGAGGATTTTATTTGTTTGTGTAGGTACAAGGGACTCGTGTGTGGCCTCCTATTGGATTGATACCTTGGTTCTAAAAAACTGAGGGAAATACTTACGCTAGTTTACTGCATCACCCTTTCCTCTTCAAGGGAAAACCAACGCAGTGCTCAAGAGGTAGGAAGAAGGATTTCTGGCGCCGTCGCCGGGAAGTCTACGCAAAAGTCAACATACCAAGTACCCATCACAAACCCTTATCTCCCGCATTACATTATTTGCCATTTGCCTCTCGTTTTCCTCTCCCCCACTTCAGCCTTGCCGTTTTATTTGCCCTCTCTTTTTCGTTCGCCTCTTTTTCGCTTGCTTGTCGTATGGCTAGTTCCTTATCTTCTCCGTTGTCTCCCGAGAATGAAGTTCTTACTTTTAAGCAAAGGGAGGGAGAAAATCTAAAAGACGCTTGGTATAGAATCTGCAATGCTCAAAATAGATCTACCAGGAAGCAATCTACTTCCGTTCTTCTCCGCAATTTTTATGTAGGCGCTACTCCTTGGTACAGATATATCCTTGATACCATTACCGGAGGGAATTTATTGGGTAGCCATACTTTTGATTCTTATAATGCTATGATAGATTTGTTTGGCTCACCACCTCTTTTGGTTAATGGAACTATGTTAACTTTGGAGCATGTAATGCAAAGACTTGAAATTATTGAAAATAAAGTTGCTACCGTAGAGTTAATTGGAAATTTGGATAAAAAGATCCACAACCAAATTACCCAATATGGATCTAAAGTAGGAGTCACTTTGAAAAATATGAAGGAGAAGGAACCCATAGTTAATGAAAGAATAAATCAGGATTCCACTAGAATCGATAAACTTGAGGGTATCATTACCAACTTGGGAACCGCTTTTTCTTCCGTAAAGAATACTCCAAGTCCTCCAACTAAAATTGCCAAGCTTATGTATGTTCCTAAAAATAAGGGTGAATCCTCTAGCAAGGAAACTGCGGATCTCAAATCTATAAGTATTCATCCCAATCTTTTTGCTATCATTAAGTAACCATTTGCTACAAATGAATTTTTCGATTTTGTGCCTAGAAGTTTGATAATTAATAAAAAGAAAGAAACTCCTAAGGGTGATAGATGTCTCATTAAAGAATTGCCTACCAAAGATGGCGGTACTTAGATCTATCCTTGCTATTATGCCTAACTAGGGGCGTTAAACGATAGCGCTTGTTGGGAGGCAACCCAATTTTATTTTTAGTTTTTTGCTTTTTGCTTCTGTTTAGGAATAAATATTTGATCTAGCCTCTGGTTATATGTGTTTTTATGTTTTAATTAGTGTTTGTGCCAAGTTTAACCTATAGGATCTTCTTGGATGATAGTTATTTGATCTTGCTGAAAATTCCAGAAACTTTCTGTTCACGAAAATAATTGTTAAAAATCACCAGAACGTGATAAAATATTGATTCCAATTGCTGCTGATCAATAAACAAATTGGCTAGGTCGTCCTATTTTGGAGTTCCAGAAGTTTGCGTTAGTTGCAGATTACTACAGACTGTTCTGTTTTTGACAGATTCTATTTTTCGTGTGTTGTTTGCTTATTTTGATGAATCTATGGCTAGCAAAATAGTTTATAAACCATAGATAAGTTGGAATACAGTAGGTTTAACACCAATATAAATAAATAATTAGTTCATTACAGTACCTTGAAGTGGTGTTTTGTTTTCTTTTGCTAACGCAGCTCACGAAATTTTCTGCTGAGTTTTGTATTGTGAAGTTTTCAAGTTTTGGGTGAAAGATTTGATGGATTATGGAACAAGGAGTGGCAAGAGCCTAAGCTTGGGGATGCCCATGGCACCCCAAGATAATCTAAGGACACCTAAAATCCAAAGCTTGGGGATGCCCCGGAAGGCATCCCCTCTTTCGTCTACTTTCATCGGTAACTTTACTTGGAGCTATATATTTATTCACCACATGATATGTGTTTTGCTTGGAGCGTCTTGTATTATTTGAGTCTTTGTTTGTTAGTTTGCCACAATCATCCTTGCTGTACACACCTTTTGAGAGAGACACACATGATTCGGAAATTGTTTGAATACTCTATGTGCTTCACTTATATCTTTTGAGTTATATAGTTTTTGCTCTAGTGCTTCACTTATATCTTTTAGAGCACGGTGGAGGTTTTGTTTTATAGAAACTATTGTTCTCTCATGATTCACTTAGATTATTTTGAGAGTCCTACAAAACAGCATGGTAATTTGCTTTAATTATGATAGACATTCAAGATTAGTAAAAAAAAATCTTACAAGTGTGTTGAATACTATGAGAAGTTTGATACTTGATAATTGTTTTGAGATATGGAGATGGTGATATTAGAGTCATGCTAGTTGAGTAGTTGTGAATTTGAGAAATACTTGTGTTAAAGTTTGTGATTCCCGTAGCATGCACGTATGGTGAACCGTTATGTGATGAAGTCAGAGCATGATTTATTTATTGATTGTCTTCCTTATGAGTGGCGGTCGGGGACGAGCGATGGTCTTTTCCTACCAATCTATCCCCCTAGGAGGATGCGCGTAATACTTTGCTTCGATAACTTGTAGATTTTTGCAATAAGTATATGAGTTCTTTATGACTAATGTTGAGTCCATGGATTATACGCACTTTCTTAATTCCACCATTGCTAGCCTCTCTAATACCGCGCACTTTTCGCGGGTATCATACACCCACCATATACCTTCCTCAAAACAGCCACCATACCTACCTACCATGGCATTTCCATAGCCATTCCGTGATATATTGCCATGCAACTTACCACCATTCAGTTTATTATGACACGCTCCATCATTGTCATATTTCTTTGCATGATCATATTTTTGGTATTTTTATGATAAAGATGCAAAGTAAAATAAACAGAAATAGAAATAGCTAAGTGTTGGAAGATTAATATGATGGAAAATAGACCCGGGGGCCATAGGTTTCACTAGTGGCTTCTCTCAAGAGCATAAGTATTATGGTGGGTGAAGAAATTACTGTCGAGCAATTGGTAGAATTGAGCATAGTTATGAGAATATCTAGGTATGATCATGTATGTATGCATCACGTCCGTGAAAAGTAGACCGACTCCTGCCTGCATCTACTACTATTACTAACACATCGACCGCTATCCAGCATGCATCTAGAGTATTAAGTTCATAAGAACGGAGTAACGCTTTAAGCAAGATGACATGATGTAGAGGGATATGATACGTCTCCAACGTATCTATAATTTTTGATTGTTCCATGCTATATTATATTCTGTTTTGGACATTAATGGGCTTTATTATACACTTTTATATTATTTTTGGGACTAACCTATTAACCGGAGGCCCAGCCCAGAATTGCTGTTTTTTGCCTATTTCAGAGTTTCGCAGAAAAAGAATATCAAACGGAGTCCAAACGGAATGAAACCTTCGGGAACGTGATTTGTGGAACGAACGTGATCCAGAGGACTTGGACCCTACGTCAAGAAAGCAACATGGAGGGCACGAGGTAGGGGGGCGCCCCTAACCCCCCAGGCGCGCCCTCCACCCTCGTGGGGCCCATGTTGCTCCACCGACGTACTTCCTCCTCCTATATATACCTACGTACCCCCAAACTACCAGATACGGAGCCAAAAACCTAATTCCACCGCCGCAACCTTCTGTACCCGTGAGATCCCATCTTGGGGCCTTTTCCAGAGCTCCGTCGGAGGGGGCATTGATCACGGAGGGCTTCTACATCAATACCATAGCCTCTCCGATGATGTGTGAGTAGTTTACCTCAGACCTTCGGGTCCATAGTTATTAGCTAGATGGCTTCTTATCTCTCTTTCTATCTCAATACAAAGTTCTCCACGATTCTCATGGAGATCTATTCGATGTAATCTTCTTTTGCGTTGTGTTTGTTGAGACCGATGAATTGTGGGTTTATGATCAAGATTATCTATGAACAATATTTGAATCTTCTCTGGATTCTTTTATGTATGATTGGTTATCTTTGCAAGTCTCTTCGAACTATCAGTTTGGTTTGGCCTACTAGATTGATCTTTCTTGGAATGGGAGAAGTGTTTAGCTTTGGGTTCAATCTTGCGGTGTGCTTTCCCAGTGATAGTAGGGGCAGCAAGGCACATATTGTATTGTTGCCATCGAGGATAACAAGATGGGGTTTATATCATATTGCATGAGTTTATCCCTCTACATCATGTCATCTTACTTAAAGCGTTACTTTGTTCTTTTGAACTTAATACTCTAGATGCATGCTGGATAGCGGTCGATGTGTGGAGTAATAGTAGTAGATGTAGGCAGGAGTCGGTTTACTTGACGCGGACGTGATGCCTATATACATGATCATACCTATATATTCTCATAACTATGCTCAATTCTGTCAATTGCTCAATAGTAATTTGTTTACCCACCGTAATACTTATGCTCTCGAGAGAAGCCACTAGTGAAACCTATGGCCCCCGGGTCTAATTTCCATCATATTTAATTTCCCGACAACAAGCTATTTCTGGCGCCGTTTTTATTTTGCTTTCTTTACTTTGCATCTTTATCATAAAATAACAAAAATATTATCTTATCATATCTATCAGATCTCACTTTCGTAAGTGACCGTGAAGGGATTGACAACCCCTTTATTGCGTTGGTTGCGAGGATTTTATTTGTTTGTGTAGGTACGAGGGACTCGTGCGTGGCCTCCTATTGGATTGATACCTTAGTTCTCAAAAACTGAGGGAAATACTTACGCTACTTTACTGCATCACCCTTTCCTCTTCAAGGGAAAACCAACGCAGTGCTCAAGAGGTATCAGGATAAACTCATGCAATATGATATAAACCCCATCTTTTTATCCTCGATGGCAACAATACAATACGTGTCATTTCCCTTTCTGTCACTGGGATCGAGCACCGCAAGATTGAACCCAAAGCTAAGCACTTCTCCCATTGCAAGAAAGATCAATCTAGTAGGCCAAACAAAACTGATAATTCGAAGAGACTTGCAAAGATAACCAATCATACATAAAAGAATTCAGAGGAGATTCAAATATTGTTCATAGATAAACTTGATCAAAAACCCACAATTCATCGGATCTTGACAAACACACTGCAAAAGTAGATTACATCGAATAGATATCCAAGAGAATCGAGGAGAACTTTGTATTGAGATCCAAAGAGAGAGAAGAAGCCATCTAGCTAATAACTATGGACCCGAAGGTCTGAGGTAAACTACTCACACATCATCGGAGAGGCTATGGTGTTGATGTAGAAGCCCTCCGTGATCAATGCCCCCTCCGGCGGAGCGCCGAAAAAGGCCCCAAGGTGGGATCTCACGGGTACAGAAGGTTGCGGCGGTGGAAATAGGGTTTTGGCTCCGTATCTGATGTTTCCTGGGTACATGGGTATATATAGGAGGAAGAAGTACGTCGGTGGAGCAATGTGGGCCCCATGAGGGTGGAGGGTGCGCCTGGGGGGGGGGGGGGGTAGGCGCGCCCCCTGCCTCATGCTCTCCTCGTTGATTTCTTTACATAGACTCCAAGTCCTCTGGATCACGTTTGTTCCGAAAATCACGTTCCCAAAGGTTTCATTCTGTTTGGATTCCGTTTGATATTCTTTTTCTGCGAAACACTGAAATAGGCAAAAAACAGCAATTCGGGCTGGGCCTCCAGTTAATAGGTTAGTCCCAAAAATAATATAAAAGTGTATAATAAAGCCCATTAAACATCCAAAACAGAATATAATATAGCATGGAACAATCAAAAATTATAGATACGTTGGAGACGTATCAAGCATCCCCAAGCTTAATTCCTGCTCGTCCTTGAGTAGGTAAATGATAAAAACAGAATTTTTGATGTGGAATGCTACTTGGCATAATTTTCAATGTAATTCTCTTAATTGTGGTATGAATGTTCAGATCCGAATGATTCAAGATAAAAGTTTAATATTGACATAAAAATAATAATACTTCAAGCATACTAATTAAGCAATTATGTCTTCTCAAAATAATATGGCAAAAGAAAGTTATCCCTACAAAATCATATAGTCTGGCTATGCTCTATCTTCATCACACAAAGTATTTAATCATGCACAACCCCGATGACAAGCCAAGCAATTGTTTCATACTTTTGGTGTTCTCAAACTTTTCAATCTTCACGCAATACATGAGCGTGAGCCATGGACATAGCACTATATGTGGAATAGAATGGTGGTTGTGGAGAAGACAAAAAAGGAGAAGATAGTCTCACATCAACTAGGCGTATCAACGGGCTATGGAGATGCCCACTAATAGATATCAATGTGAGTGAGTAGGGATTGCCATGCAACGGATGCACTAGAGCTATAAGTATATGAATGCTCAACAAAAGAAACTAAGTGGGTGTGCATCCAACTCGCTTGCTCACGAAGACCTAGGGCATTTTGAGGAAGCCCATCACTGGAATATACAAGCCAAGTTCTATAATGTAAAATTCCCACTAGTATATGAAAGTGATAACATAGGAGACTCTCTATCATGAGGATCATGGTGCTACTTTTGAAGCACAAGTGTGGTAAAAGGATAGTAACATTGTCCCTTCTCTCTTTTTCTCTTTTTTTATTTGGGCCTTTTCTCTTTTTTTATGGCCTCTTTTTTTTTCATCTGGATTCTCATCCCGACTTGTGGGGGAATCATAGTCTCCATCATCCTTTCCTCACTTGGGACAATGCTCTAATAATGATGATCATCACAATTTTATTTTCTTTACAACTCAAGAATTACAACTCAAAACTTAGAACAAAATATGACTCTATGTGGATGCCTCCGGCGGTGTACCGGGATATGCAATGAATCAAGAGTGACATGTATGAAAGAATTATGAATGGTGGCTTTGCCACAAATACGATGTCAACTACATGATCATTCAAAGCAATATGACAATGATGAAGCGCGTCATAGTAAACGGAACGGTGGTAAGCTGCATGGCAATATATCTCGGAATGGCTATGGAAATGCCATGATAGGTAGGTATGGTGGCTGTTTTGAGGAAGGTATATGGTGGGTGTATGATACCGGCGAAAAGTGCGCGGTATTAGAGAGGCTAGCAATGGTGGAAGGATGAGAGTGCGTATAATCCATGGACTCAACATTAGTCATAAAGAACTCATATACTTGTTGCAAAAATCTACAAGTTATCAAAGCAAATTATTACGCGCATGCTCCTAGGGGGATAGATTGGTAGGAAAAAGACCATCGCTCGTCCCCGACCGCCATTCATAAGGAAGGCAATCAATAAATAAATCATGCTCCGACTTCATCACATAACGGTTCACCATATGTGCATGCTACGGGAATCACAAAATTTAACACAAGTATTTCTCAAATTCACAACTACTCAACTAGCATGACTCTAATATCACCATCTTCATATCCCAAAACAATTATCAAGCATCAAACTTCTCATAGTATTCAACACACTAATATTTTTTTTACTAATCTTAAATGCCTATCATAATTAAAGCAAATTACCATGCTGTTTTGTAGGACTCACAAAATAATATAAGTGAAGCATGAGAGAACAATAGTTTCTATAAAACAAATCCACCACCGTGCTCTAAAAGATATAAGTGAAGCACTAGAGCAAAAACTATATAGCTCAAAAGATATAAGTGAAGCACATAAAGTATTCTAATAAATTACGAATCATGTGTGTCTCTCTCAAAAGGTGTGTACAGCAAGGATGATTGTGGTAAACTAAAAAGCAAAGACTCAAATTATACAAGACGCTCCAAGCAAAACACATATCATGTGGTGAATAAAAATATAGCTCCAAGTAAAGTTACCGATGGACGAAGACGAAAGAGGGGATGCCTTCCGGGGCATCCCCAAGCTTTGGCTTTTTTGTGTCCTTAGATTATCTTGGGGTGCCATGGGCATCCCCAATCTTAGGCTCTTGCCACTCCTTGTTCCATAATCCATCAAATCTTTTACCCAAAACTTGAAAACTTCACAACACAAAACTTAGCAGAAAATCTCGTGAGCTCCGTTAGCGAAAGAAAACAAAACACCACTTCAAGGTAGTGTAATGAACTCATTCTTTATTTATATTGGTGTTAAACCTACTGTATTCCAACTTCTCTATGGTTTATAAACTCTTTTACTAGCCATAGATTCATCAAAATAAGCAAACAACACACGAAAAACAGAATCTGTCAAAAACAGAACAGTCTGTAGTAATCTGTAACTAACGCAAACTTCTGGAACTCAAAAAATTCTACCAAAATAGGAAGACCTAGACAATTTGTTTATTGATCTACTGCAATTTGAATCAGTATTTTATCGCTTTCGGGTGTTATTTAACAATTGTTTTCGTGAACAGAAAGTTTCTGGAATTTTCAACAAGATCAAATAACTATCATCCAAGAAGATCTTATAGGTTTAACTTGGCACAAACACTAATTAAAACCTAAAAACCAATCTAACCAGAGGCTAGATCAAATACTTATTCCTAAACATAAGCAAAAAGCAAAAAAACTAAAATAAAGTTGGGTTGCCTCCCAACAAGCGCTATCGTTTAACGCCCCTAGCTAGGCATTAATAAATTCAATGATGCTCACATGAAAGACAAGAATTGAAGCACAAAGAGAGCATCATAAAACATGTGACAAACACATATAAGTCTAACATACTTCCTATGCATACGCATCTGATAGGCAAACAAATTATGATAGCAAGCAAAAACCAGCATATGCAAGGAAGCGGAAAGAAACAATAGCAATCTCAACATAACGAGAGGTAATTTAGTAACATGAAAATTTCTACAACCATATTTTCCTCTCTCATAATAATGACATGTAGGATCATAAGCAAATTCAACAATATAGCTATCACAAAACATATACTTAACACGATCCACATGCATGCAAAGTTCACACTCTTCCAAAATAGTGGGATTAGCATTAACTAAAGTCATGACCTCTCCAAACCCACTTTTATCAAAAATTTCATAAGATTGAACATGCTCCAAATATGTGGGATCTAAAGTTGACACTCTTCCAAACCCACTTTTAATATTATTTCAAACACTATTATCAATCTCATATTCATCATGGGGCTTAAATAAATTTTCAAGATCATAAGAAGAATCACCCCAATCATGATCATTGCAACAAGTAGTAGACATAGAAAAACTAGCATCCCCAAGCTTAGGGTTTTGCATATTTTTAGCACAATTGACATCAAGAGAATTTATAGTAAAATCATTGCAATCATGCTTTTTATTCAAAGATCTATCGTGAATCGCTTCATAAAGTACTTCATCACAATTTTCAGATTCACGAATTTCAAGCAAAACCTCAAAAGATAATCTAGTGCACTTAACTCACTAGCAATAGGTTCATCATAATTGGATCTATTAAAGAGATTAGCAAGTGGATGGGGATCCATAAACTCTTAGCAAGCAAAAAGAAGGCACATGGTAACACAAGATCGAACGGAAGGAGGGCGAATAAAAACGGCAATGGTGAAGTGGGGGAGAGGAAAACGAGAGGCAAATGACAACTAATGTAATGTGAGGGATAAGAGTTTGTGATGGGTACTTGGTATGTCTTGACTTTTGTAGACTCGACAATGACACCAAACATGGCTTGTTGTTGGGAGTCAAATCTTGACTTGACTTGGCGCGAATCTCCCTGGCAATGGCGCCAGAAATCCTTCTTGCTACCTCTTGAGCACTGCGTTGGTTTTCCCTTGAAGAGGAAAGGGTGATGCAGTAAAGTAGCATAAGTATTTCTCTCAGTTTTTGAGAACCAAGGTATCAATCCAGTAGGAGATCACGCTCGAGTCCCACGCACCTACACAAACAAATAAGAACCTCGCAACCAACGCGATAAAGGGGTTGTCAATCCCTTCACGGTCACTTACGAGAGTGCGATCTGATAGATATGATAAGATAATATTTTTCGTATTTTTATGATAAAGATGCAAAGTAAAATAAACGACAATAGAAATAGCTAAGTGTTGGAAGAATAATATGATGGAAAATAGACCCGGGGGCCATAGGTTTCACTAGTGGCTTCTCTCAAGAGCATAAGTATTACGGTGGGTGAACAAATTACTGTCGAGCAATTGATAGAATTGAGCATAGTTATGAGAATATCTAGGTATGATCATGTATATAGGCATCACGTCCGTGACAAGTAGACCGACTCCTGCCTGCATCTACCACTATTACTCCACACATCGACCGCTATCCAGCATGCATCTAGAGTATTAAGTTCATAAGAACGGAGTAACGCTTTAAGCAAGATGACATGATGTAGAGGGATAAACTCATGCAATATGATATAAACCCCATCTTTTTATCCTGGATGGCAACAATACAATACGTGTCGTTTCCCTTTCTGTCACTGGGATCGAGCACCGCAAGATTGAACCCAAAGCTAAGCACTTCTCCCGTTGCAAGAAAGATCAATCTAGTAGGCCAAACCAAACTGATAATTCGAAGAGACTTGCAAAGATAACCAATCATACATAAAAGAATTCAGAGGAGATTCAAATATTGTTCATAGATAAACTTGATCATAAACCCACAATTCATCGGATCTCAACAAACACACCGCAAAAGAAGATTACATCGAATAGATCTCCAAGAGAATCGAGGAGAACTTTGTATTGAGATCCAAAGAGAGAGAAGAAGCCATCTAGCTAATAACTATGGACCCGAAGGTCTGAGGTAAACTACTCACACATCATCGGAGAGGCTATGGTGTTGATGTAGAAGCCCTCCATGATCAATGCCCCCTCTGGCGGAGCGCCGAAAAAGGCCCCAAGATGGGATCTCATGGGTACAGAAGGTTGCGGCGGTGGAAATAGGGTTTTGGCTCCGTATCTGATGTTTCCAGGGTACATGGGTATATATAGGAGGAAGAAGTACGTCGGTAGAGCAACATGGGCCCCACGAGGGTGGAGGGCGCACCTGGGGGGGGGGGGGGTAGGCGCGCCTCCTGCCTCGTGCTCTCCTAGTTGATTTCTTTACGTAGACTCCAAGTCCTCTGGATCACGTTTGTTACGAAAATCACGTTCCCGAAGGTTTCATTCCGTTTGGACTCTGTTTGATATTCTTTTTCTGCGAAACACTGAAATAGGCAAAAAATAGCAATTCGGGCTGGGCCTCCGATTAATAGGTTAGTCCGAAAAATAATATAAAAGTGTATAATAAAGCCCTTTAAACATCCAAAACAGAATATAATATAGCATGGAACAATCAAAAATTATAGATACGTTGGAGACGTATCAGATCTTCAATTGGTTACACATAAAATTGTTTGAACTTATGTAAGTTCTACGTACGCCTCGTCTTGTGCAGGCATCTTGGGTGCTACCTTGGTCCAACACGTATGTGATTTGATTCCAGCATAACCTTCCAATTTAAGTATTGGCTCCAGCATATCATGAAATATTTGACCTTTTTCAAATGCAGACACTGCCCAGGGGGACTTCTAAATGCTACTGGAAATGTCACGAAGATGATTATTTCAGTATGCACTGAATAATGGAATGATTTGTACTATCCAGCAACCACTACTAGGATCTATATTGTAAAAAATATTGATAGTGTGGTGATGTGCTTCCTTTGATGGAGGGTTGCCCATCCCAACAATAAAAACAATTGCTATTTTACACAATATATTTCCAATATAGTCCACATATTTTATCTCTGTATGGCCTTCTTCCTTTGATGGTTTGGTTCAGCCTAAATCTTGGCGCACTACGAAAAAATTGAAGTTCCTCTTTCAAGGTATAGTGGCAACATCATGACTGTGCATTGCTAACTTGAAAAGCTAAATCTTGGCGCACTACGAAAAAATTGAAGTTCCTCTTTCAAGGTATAGTGGCAGCATCATGACTGCCACGCACGCCAATATGGTAGTTCTTGTGTGGTCAGGTCCCAATAATGCTCCTACCTGAGCATGATCCAGATGCAACCCTTATTATGATTGTCACTGGCTCAGTGTTGCTCCCTACCATGGATACCTAAGCATGTATGTTCAACGGAGATCTCCCCAAATTACAGAGTTTGTGTCCTGTTTTGGCTCTTGGTGTGGTTAATCCTGACAACCTTTTAGATGAAGAGAAGAATTTTCATACTAACTTAAGGAGCATCCAGACAAATTTAGGTTACTATACCTCTTCCTTGATACATTGGTTCATTTGTTGTCTTACACATGCCCAACACGTATTTTGTTAAATGATTTTGTCATTGTAGACAATTATTGATATTGAGTGTGCCACTTGAATAAAGTAGGTGTGTTTATTGTGCTGGTAGAATATAGTTGAGTGTGTTGAATTTGTAGGTTTGCCAAAGCACTAAATAAGGAGCAGAAGAACAAGACTGGTCACAAGATGGACATTTAGCGTTCAGGGTACACGATCGACAGGTACAAGGATTAAAGTTTCAACCTTTGGACGGTGGTGTGCACATCTGCTTGTGCGATTCAAAAGGAACGATCCCAGAGATTCATGATACAATCAAGAAAGTTGTAGATCAGGAAGAGCTGGAATCAGAAGCTATCATGGTCAACTAGAATAAGCAATGGCACGTTGATGTATGCTAAGATTTGAAAAATGTTTGGCTATCAATTATTGTTCTGTTATGAGATGATGTCAACAAAAGGTAAAAACACATATCAATTGCTTCTTGTGGTGCTGCAAAATTATTGAAGATTATTTTGGGAGAATCATACAACCATTTATTTAAATGATAAGATTCCACATGAAATCTAGCATGTATTCTATTTGAAACATGTGAGGAGTTTGAGTAGTTGTGCTTCATTGTTTTATGTTATTATTATGCAAAATTTCAACCTACTTGCTTAAGAAAAGGTTAGCTGCATCACCAAAAAAGTAAAGTGTTGCTTAGTACACAATGTTATTATCTCTTAGGTTATAAGTTACTATTGGCATGAGTATCTATCTTTCATAAAAAGAGAAACATTCATGAAACAAATTATTTTAGTCTATTTTAGCATTTTCCATAGTTTATATTGTCTCCATGTATTTACAGAAAAGTCATATCTCTCTAACATAAAACATTCAAAATAGACGGGCGCAGCAACGCGCGCCATCAATGATCTAGTAGATATAATGAGCAACACTATGGCAAGCTCAAGTTTACCATGCCTAAGTTATCCGGAGGCATGGACCCCGAAGACTATCTTTCATGGGCATTAAAAGCGGACAAGATATTCCGGCTCCACAATTATGAACAGGAAAAGAAGACCGCCATGACCTCGCTTGTGTTCCAAGACTACGTTGTCATTTGGTGGGAACAAGTTGTTAAACGAAGAAGCGAATAAGGAGATCGACCGATCACTACTTGGCACAAAATGAAGGAAGTCACGAGAGCTAGATTCGTGCCTGCCCATTACAACTGCGACCTCTTTAAGAAGCTCGAACTTCTAAAGCACGACACAAAGTCAGTTGAAGACTATTTCCAAGAAATGGAGATAGCCATTATAAGAGCTAACGTCAAGGAAACCGAGGAGAAAACTTGCATGCTTCTTGAATGGACTCAACCATCCCATCAAGAAAATCACCGACTTCCAACCGTACTCCAATCTCCTCGAGCTTGTCCACCAAGCAACCAAAGCGGAGCGACAAGTGCCGGATGACTACAAATACTCCAAGTACTCGTCAAGATCCTATGGCTCAAACACTCAAGCTACTCCAACTCCGACGCATATTACTCGCGCTACACCCTCTAGCGGTGGTACTTCAAGATCCAAGCAACCGATGACTACTTCAAGTCGTCCTCCAACAAGCAACTACAAGTCAAGAGGTTCTTCCTCTACAACACCTCCAATGTATGCTACCGCCAAGACAAGTTCCATCCAATGTTTCACTTGCTAAGGCCATGGCCACAAGACATGTGGGTGCCCCACAAAACGGGAAACAATTGCCAATGATGACGACACCTATGACTCTATGAGCGAAGATGAAATGGAAGCTTTGGAGCATGTGGACATGCACCACCAAGTGAATGAAGACAAATATGCTCAAGATTTTGTAACAATGATTCGAGCCCTGCTCTTGTTGTCTCAAAGATTTCGACACTTCAACAACAATAAGATGAAGATCAACGTTGCCACATCTTCCTCACAAAGGCGGGCATCCAAGGAAGATCTGTCAAGGTTATCATAGACAGCGGAAGTTGCCCCAATTTGGCTAATTAAGAACTTTGCTCCAAGCTACAATTGATAAAGAAGCAGCACCCCCATCCTTACAAGGTCCAATGGCTAAGTGACTTCGGCACCATACAAGAGCATACCATTCAAGTTTTCTTCAAGATTGATGTTTACGAGGATACCTTGGAGTGTGATGTTGTTCCTATGTCCGTGTGCCACCTACTCTTGGGACGACCTTGGAAATTTGACTGCGGAGTCATCCACAACGGAGGAATCAATCACTATAGCTTCAAGATGAAGGGCAAGGAGTACGTTCTTCGCCCCATGTCACGAAGTCAAGTAATGTCCGACAAGCAAGCTTCTCATCATCATGGAGATACTAGTGAGAGAGAGAGAGACACTAAAAAGAGAGTGAGCGCCACAAGCCAAATAAGAGTGACTCCATGATGAAACACAATAAAACTTAGTGCTATTAGCCACCAAATGAGACTTGGGGATGTGAGCGAGAGCACATCGAGCATCGTTCACTTTCTACTCTTGTTCAAATATGAGGCCGCGAGGACTAATAATTCACAATGTATTCCTTTTGCCTTGTATCAATTATTGTAGGAATTTTCGGACGTGTTCCCCCACTCCGCAAAATCGAGCACCGCATTGACCTCATTCCCGACGCACCATTACCGAAACAAGCCCTGATACGTCTCCAACGTATCTATAATTTTTCATTGTTCCATGCTATTGTAGTATCAATCTTGGATGCTCTATATGCAATTATATATCATTTTTCGGGACTAACCAATTAACCTAGTGCCCAGTGCAAGTTGATGTTTTTGCCTTTTTCTAGATTTTCAAGAAATCAATATCAAACAGAGTCCAAACGGAGAAAAAACTTTGGATAATTTTTTTCTTGACCAAAAGAGACCCTAGAAGATTCGGGAGAAGACCCGAAGAGCCACGAGGGGGCGCCCGCCAGGTTTGTGGGCCCCTCGTGGCACCTCTTGGCATAATTCCGCCTTTATAAATTCTCAAATATTCCCCTGACATCAGAGAGCCACCCGAAATACTTTTTCCGCCGCCGCAAGTTTCTGTTCTCAGAGATCCCACCTGGAGTCCTTCACCGGTACTCTGCCAGAGGGGGAATCGATCACGGAGGGGCTCTACATCAACCTTGCTGCCCTTCTGATGATGTGTGAGTAGTTTACCACAGACCTACGGGTCCATAGCTAGTAGCTAGATGGCTTCTTCTCTCTCTCTTTGATCTTCAATACAATGTTCTCCTCGATGTTCTTGGAGTTCTATTCGATGTAATGACTTTTTACGGTGTGTTTGTTGGGATCCAATGAATTGTGAGTTTATGATCAGATTTATCCATGAATATTATTTGAGTTTTCTCTAAGCTCTTTTATGCATGATTGTTATAACTTTATTTCTCTCCGGTCTATTGATTTGGTTTGGCCAACTAGATTAATTTTTTTGCAATGCGAGAGGTGCTTTGTGATGGGTTCGATCTTGTAGTGCTCAATCCCAGTGACAGAAGGGGACATGCCACGTATCTGTATCATTGCCATTAAGGATAAAAATATGGGGTTTATTCATGTGTGGGTTTACTTTCTCTACATTATGTCATCTTGCTTAAGGCGTTACTCCGTTATTTATGAACTTAATACTCTAGATGCATGCTGGATAGTGGTCGATGTGTGGAGTAATAGTAGTAGATGCAGAATCGTTTCGGTCTACTTGTCTCGGACGTGATGCCTATATACATAATCATTGCCTTGGATATCATCATGATTATTTGCTTTTCTATCAATTGCCCGACAGTAATTTGTTTACCCACCGTATGCTATTTTCAAGAGAGAAGCCTCTAGTGAAAACTATGGCCCTCGGGTCTACTTTTTATCATATATTGAAATCAAAGATGCCTTGCTACAAATTTTCTTTATTTATTTTATTTTGTGTTTTAATTATCTATCTATCACAATACAATTTGATCTTGCAAGTAACCGTCGTGGGATTGACAACCCTTGTTCGCCTTGGGTGCAAGGATTCGTTATTTTGTGTGTAGGTATTGCTAACGAGGTGTTGTGTGGTTCTCCTACTAGATTTCTAGCCTTGGTTACTAACTGAGGGAAATACTTATCTCTATTGTACTACATCATCCTCTCCTCTTTGAGGAAATCCCTACGCAGCTCACAGGTAGCAAGCCCCTTACCGGGTCAACCCTGAGGAGACAAAAGAAATCCAAAGGCAAGTGCAACACCTCCTCGACAACGTGTATGTACACAAGATCCTTAGTCCTTGTGCGGTTTCGGTTATCCTTGTACCTAAGAAAGATGGAAATTGGTGTATGTGTTCTGATTGTCGAACCATAAGTGCTATCACTATTACATACCGACCCCCGATTCCAAATCTTGATGACATGCTAGATGAACTAAGTGGTGCCACCATATTCTGTAAAATTGACCTTAAAATTGGCTATTATCGAATTCGCATGCAAGAGGGCGATGAGTGGAAGACTGTATTTAAAAAGAATGGTCTTTTATGAATGGTTAGTGATATGTCTCCAACGTATCTACTTTTCCTAACACTTTTCCTATTGTTTTGGACTCTAATTTGCATGATTTGAAGAAACTAACCCCGGACTGACGCTGTTTTCAGCAGAACTACCATGGTGTTGTTTTTTTGTAGAAATAAAAGTTCTCGGAATGGAACGAAACTTTGCAAGGATTTTTTATATCAATAATAAGAATTTCTGGAGCCAAGACCCACTGGAGGGGGGGGGGGCACCTGGGTGGGCACAAGCCACCAGGGCGCGCCCCTCCTGGCATGCCCAGGTGGGCTGTCCCCACCTGGTGGCCCCGCAGACCCTGATTCCAACTCCATAAATACCTATTTTTCCAGAAAAAAAATCAGGGAGAAAGGATTATCGTGATCCACGAGATGGAGCCGCCATCACCTCATGTTCTTCATCGGGAGGCCAGATCTGGAGTCCGTTTGGGGCTCCAGAGAGGGGGATCTTCGTTCTTCGTCATCACCAACCCTTCTCCATCGCCAATTCCATGATGCTCCCCACCGGGAGTGAGTAATTCCTTCGTAGGCTCGCTGGTCGGTGAGGAATTGGATGAGATTCATCATGCAATCGAGTTAGTTTTGTTAGGGCCTGATCCCTAGTATCCACTATGTTCTAAGATTGATGTTGCTATGACTTTGCCATGCTTAATGCTTGTCACTTTGGGCCCGGGTGCCATGATTTCAGATCTGAACCGTTTATGTTATCACCATTATATCCATGTTCTAGATCCGATCTTGCAAGTTATAGTCACCTACTACGTGTTATGATCCGGCAACCCCGGAGTGACAATAGTCGGGACCACTCCCGGTGATGACCGTAGTTTGAGGAGTTCATGTATTCACCGTGTGTTAATGCTTTGTTCCGGTTCTCTATTAAAAGGAGGCCTTAATATCCCTTAGTTTCCAATTGGACCCCGCTGCCACGAGAGGGTAGGACAAAAGATGTCATGCAAGTTCTTTCCATAAGCACGTATGACTATTTATGGAATACATGCCTACGTTATATTGATGAACTGGAGCTAGTGCCGTATCGCCCTAGGTTATAACTGTCTCATGATGAATATCATCCAACAAGTCACCGATCCAATGCCTACGAATTTATCTTATATTGTTCTTGCTAAGTTACTACTGCTATCGTTACTGTTGCACTTGTTACAAAACTACTGCTATCACTGTTACCGTTACTGTTACTGTTGTCACTATTATCAAAACTATCATATTACTTTGCTACTGATCACATTGCTACAGATAATTAATCTCCAGGTGTGTTTGAATTGACAACTCAGCTGCTAATACCTTCAAACATTCTTTGGCTCCCCTTGTGTCGAATCTATAAATTTGGGTTGAATACTCTACCCTCGAAAATTGTTGCGATCCCCTATACTTGTGGGTTATCAAGACCTTTTTCTAGCGCCATTGTTGGGGAGCATAGCTATATTTGTTGAGTCACTTGGGATTATTATCAATTTATCACTATGAAGAATCTGAAGGATGCTAAGACTAAGATTTTCCCTCTAAGACGAGGGGAGGTAAGGAACTGCCATCCAGTTCTGCTTTAGATTCACCTTCTGTTATGAGTAAACTTGCAATACCACCACATGCTATTAATTCTGATATGTCGCAAGTTATTGATGATGCTACTTCTGCTATGGATAATGCTTATGATGATGCTAGTACCTTGCTTGATGATGATGATGATGTGCCACTTGGTGAATTTCTTGATGAACAAATTGCTAGAGTAATACAACATGATGTTGTTGAATCTGATGATGAGCTTGAAACTGAAACTCCTGAAACACCTGCTAGAACTAGCCTTCCTAGATATGAATTGCCTAAGGTACCGGAAGGTTATGTTATGAATGAGGAGACAACTAGAGATATTCTTGGTTGTAGGGATAGAGATGATCTAGAGAAATTATATACATGTATAAAGAAAAATCTCTGAATGCTAGAATGAAATATGATCCTAAGTTTGCTACTTCACCTATCTTTATTGATGATAAGGATTATGAATTCTCTGTCGACCCAGAGTTAATTACTTTGGTTGAATCTGATCCTTTCCATGGTTATGAAACTGAAACTGTTGTGGCACATCTTACTAAGTTGAATGACATAGCCACCCTTTTTACTCATGATGAGAAGACTCGCTATTACTTTATTCTCAAATTATTTCCGTTCTCATTAAAGGGTGATGCTAAAGCTTGGTACAATACTCTTGCTCCTGGTTGTGTGCGTAGTCCCCAGGATATGATTTATTACTTCTCTGAAAAATATTTCCCTGCTCATAAGAAACAAGCTGCTTTACAGGAAATATTTAACTTTGTGCAAATTAAAGAAGAGAGTCTCCCACAAGCTTGGGGGGAGGGAGGGGCTTTGCCAGTTACTTAATGCTTTGCCTGATCATCCTCTTAAGAAAAATGAAATACTTGATATCTTCTATAATGGACCAACCGATGCTTCTAGGGATTTCCTTGATAGTTGTGCTGGTTGTGTTTTCAGGGAACGTACTGTTGGGCAAGCTGAACAATTATTGAATAATATATTGAAAATTATGATGATTGGGCTCTTCCTGAGCCACCGCCTAAACCCACTCCGAAGAAGAGGGGTATATTATATCTCAGTCCTGAAGATATGCAAGAGGCAAAGAAATCTATGAAGGAAAAAGGTATTAAAGCTGAGGATGTCAAAAATTTACCTCCTATTGAAGAAATACATGGGCTTAATACACCACCACTGCCTAAGGTGGTAGAGGTAAATTCTTTAATGAAGTTCAATGATAATGACAATCCTCACAATATGCACCCTAGCCAATGTTTTTATGAGTTTGAAAACTACATTAGAAAACAAGATCATTTCAATGCAAATGTTATGAAACAATTGAAATATAATTCTGATACGATTGCTCACTTGAGTGACTTGTTATTTAGAATCTCAAATGATGTTAGAGGTGTTGGAAAGCATGTTTCAATGGTTCAAACTTAGTTAGAACAAGTTTGCTAAATCTCAAAGAGAATTGCTTGATGAAAATGAATAATAATATACATGACTTTGTTGTTAGAGTTGCAACTAGAGGAGGTAAAATGACTCAGGAACCACTTTATCCTGAGGGTCACCCAAAAAGAATAGAACAAGACTCTCAAAGAGTTAAAACTGATGCATGTAGTCCTTCTAAAAAGAAAAAGAAGAAGAAGAATGATAGGACTTTGCATGCTCCTAGTGAACCTGAAATAGAAAAACCTCCTGATAGTTATAATGAAACTTCTATCTCTGATGCTGAAACTCAGTCTGGTAATGAACATTCACCTAGTGATAATGAAAAAGATAATGCTGATGTTCATGAAGACTCTCAACCAAATAATGACAAGGAACAAGACAATGATGTTGAGATAGAACCACCTGTTGATCTTGATAACCCACAACCTAAGAATAAAAGGTATGATAGAAGTGACTTTGTGGCTAAAAACACGGTAAAGAAAGAGAACCGTGGGTTCAAAAACCTATGCCTTTTCCACCTAAGTATAAAAAGAAAGATGATGAAGAATTTGAACGTTTTGCTGAAATGCTGAGGCCAGTCTTTTGCGTCCTCGCTTGACTGATATCTGAAAATGCCTCCTTATGCAAAGTACATGAAAGACATCATCACTAATAAGAGAAAAACACCGGAAGCTGAAATCTCCACTATGCTTGGTAATTATACTTTTAAGGATGGAGTTCCTAAAAAACTTGGAGATCCGAGAATACCAACTATACCTTGCTCTATCAAAGAGAATTATGTGAAAACTACTTTGTGTGATTTAGGAGCTGGTGTTAGTGTTATGCCTTTCTCTTTATATAAAAGACTCGATTTGAATAAACTCACACCTACTGAAATATCTTTGCAAATGGCTGACAAATCAACTGCCATACCTATCGGTATCTGTGAGGATGTGCCCGTTGTTGTTGCTAATGTTACTATTTTGACTGACTTTGTTATACTTGAGATGCCCGAGGACGACAACATGTCGATTATCCTTGGTAGACCCTTCTTGAATACTGCAGGGGCTGTTATTGATTGCAATAAAAGCAAGGTCACTTTTCATATCAATGGTAATGAGCATACGGTGCACTTTCCGAAGAAACAATTCCAAGTGAATGGTATTAATGTTATTGAAAAATCTCCGACAATCACTATTGGAAGTTTTCAAATACCTCTACCTACTGCCAAAAAGAAATATGAAATGCTTATTGTTGGGGACATTCATATCCCCATTGAGGTAACTTAGTGATTTACGAAAGTTCTTCGGTTTCATGCTAATCGAAAGTGGTTGTTAATAAGACTTGATCAACCTTATTAATGGATCATTTTTGAGCGGTATGAAGTTGATGAATTTAGTAAGCACTACCTTCTGTCCCTACTTTTTGTTTTCTGTTTTTATTAGTTAAATAAAATAAAATGCCATGTTTTGTCTGTTTTCTGAATTTCCCGTGCAATAAAAAATGACCCAAAAATAAAAGTTCTCAGAATGCTCTGAAAATTTAATACGATTTTTTCTGAATATTTAAGAATTTCTGGTGCAAATAATATCAGAGGGAGGTGCACCAGGTGGGCACAACCCACCTGGGCGCGCCAGGACCCCCAGGCGCGCCCTGGTGGGTTGTGGTCCCCACGTGGGCCCCCTCACTTATCCCTTCACACCACATCATCACTTACCTCCAGAAAAAATTCTCCATTGCTCTCTCTCCCGTGTTCTTGCTCTCAAACCCGCGGATTTCGATCTCTTTGCTCGAAGCTCCGTTTCCGAAACTGTTTCGGGGGATTGTTGCTTGGTATGTGACTCCACTGTTTGTCCAATTAGTTTTTGTTTTAGTGGTTTATATTTTGAATAATTAGCTACTCTTGGTGCTGTTGTAGATGAGCTTGCATGTTGAATTCTTAGAGTTCTAAGTAGTTTGAATGCTTGCTATGGCCTCTATGTATCCCTATGAGTAGTTGCTATCTATTTTGTAAAGTTTTGTTGAGAAAAAATTTTGTGGACTAAAAATTTCAGAATTTTTTTCATAGGAAAAGGATGAATATCTTTAGGAATTTTGCTTCTAAGAAGAACTCCAAGGGTGTTATTGGGGAGTCATCTGACAGTGATCTCCATCCTCGGAGATTGGCGGAAGTACGGCCGTGCGAATGGCCGCACACCCAGTTCATGGAAGAGGCTGGAATCCTTCAGGAGATCACACAATATGCTGCTAATGCCGGCCTCACCGACTTCATCACAGCTGAATGTGAACAGTATCATCTCCTCACAAACATGTTTGTTCAAAGTTTTACTTTCCTTCCTAGGAATAATCCTCCCGAAGTGCAGTTTAGTTTATATGCTGAAACCTGTCAGATACCACTTACTGAATTCTGTAACATATGCATGATCCCTTCTGACGGGAGTTTAGTTGAGCCTAGGCCGGCAGAGTTTGAGGCCTTTTATCGTACTTTGACAGTGGGATATGAGAGAGGGGTGTCGGCCGTCACTGCCACTAGCATACATTTTCCTGCCGTGCATTATTTTGTTTTATTTGTTGCTAAGTGTTTGCTTGCTTGAGGAAAAGTAGGTGCGCTCAGCGCGCCAGACTATGCTGTTTTACGTCGTGCACTAGAGGACGACAACACTTATAGCTTGGGAGCTATTGTGGCACGTCACCTCCACATTAATAAGTCCAAGGGTAAAATACATGGTGGGATTTTCGCTACTCGTTTGGCGGCTCACTTCAATGTTGAGATGCGCCTTCATGATTACCCTCTGACCAAGATTTACCTAGATTGCGCAGCCATGGATCACCACCATTTTACTGATATCGAATCCCCTAACATCCCTATTCCATATAACCTGGTTTTTAGTGTGAGGACTCATGATATTATTTCATTGCATGCTCCTGCTTTGTTTGATCCTGTTGCTAGGGGCGGATATAGGATTATGCCTGCGGATATCATCACCTACCGGAACGATCAGGTTGCAGCAGAGGAGGAGCCTCAGCAGTGGGATGAGTGGATGCCTGCTCCTCACCACGCTGACTACTATCCAGGCTACTGATCGATTACGAAGTTAGGCCAAAAGCCTAAGCTTGGGGGAGTACGTGTTTCTCACTGACATTACATTCATGTTCACACATTTCATTCCAGTTGTCGGTGTTCACACTGTTTCATTGTATCATCCATGCTTAATTTATTTTCTTGCTTTCTTCTTGTGTGTTTGAAAAACTTAGAAAAACCAAAAAAATTAGTTGTAGTTAGTTTACTTTCTATGCATGCTTAGTTGTAATACTAAAAATAAAAGAAAACCCAAAAAGATTTCCTTGTTCTTCTTTTGCTTGTTGGGAGCTTTCCCGTGTAAATAGTTTTTCTCGTTTTTGCTTTTCCCTTTTATTTGCTTGTTCAAGAAAACCAAAAACTCCAAAAATATTTCAGTGTGTTTCTCTGAATTTCTTTTCTTTTTATTCGAGTTGTACCGAGGAGAAGACCACGATGAAAATGTTGAGTGGCTCTCATAGGAATAACTGTTAATCTAATAAAGAGCCCATTTTACCTTGTCTTCTCCTATTGAATAAAATGTTTGCAGATTCCAGCTTAGTCCATGGCACTCTTGCACTATTATTATTTTCATATCGTTCGGTCGTGCAAGTGAAAGGCAATAATGACGATATTCGATGAACTGGCCGTGGCAGAGAGAAACGGGTATGAACTCGTCTTGTTCTGTTTGTGTAAATATGTTTAACCTAGTATCCATGATTCAGCCCATTATGATTAAACATGTTTGCAATGAAAATTAGAGATTATAGTTTCTCATGCCATGCATAAGTAGCTAGGAGTGGATAATGATTTATCTTGGATATCAACATTGCGTTAAAATTATTGTGATGTAGTATGATGATATGGTATCCTCCTCTGAATGTTCGAGTGGCTTGACTTGGCACATGTTCATGCATGTAGTTGAATCAAAACCAACATAGCCTCTATGATATTTATGTTCATGGTGTTCATATCCTACTCATGCTAGTGTCCAATGTTACTTATGCATAATGCATGTTCATGACCGTTGTTGCTCTCTAGTGTAAGGGCATCTTCTGCCTTAGAGTTTTGGTGATGATGACAACATACGTGTGGACTAATCGTGCGCCATAGTTTTCTCAGGTACACATTGTGTGGCGCAAGACGGTTAGGCTTTCCCTCTATGCGGAAAAGATCAAAGATGGAGTTTCTGACATTTTTATTCCTTTGGTCGTAGGATATCCGTACTATTAAGAGGGAATCCACATCGAAAGGTATTGGGTGAATCACTTCACGTACACATTCTCTGCACCCACCATATACCCTCCGTTCGAGGAGAGATAGGTTCCCCAAAGTCCTCTGTCATGTGCAGTTCTGCCCATGGCGGTAGTACCGCTGGCCGGTAGTACCGGTCTCACCACCGCTCCAAGTACCACTCAGGGGTGACTCCCTTCTGTATCGGGTATGGTGGTAGACCGGTGGTGGAATGGTAGTTCCGGTTTGTCTTGATAAACCGGTACTACCGGTGTTTAGGGCGGTAGTATCGCCTCGGACTCCTAGGGACTCCTAGCCCAGCGGTAGATCCGGCGCAACCTCCGCTCCAACTACCGGCCTGAGGGGTATACCTTCTGTATGTGGTGCGGTAGTCGAGCGGTAGTTCCGGTTTATTCCGATAGACCGGTACTACCAGGTGCGCCACCGGAAGTACCGCCCTGGTGCCCTAGCAGGGGTTTGCCGCATTCACCGGCTGTACCGGTGTCTATTGCGGAAGTACCACTCCTATGCATTTCTGCACATAACGGTTGGATCTGAGGGGGCCCTATTTAAGGAGGTGCTTCTCCTACCTCCCACCTACCTCTTGCCCCTCTCTCTCCTCCATTACTGCCATTAAAGCTCTCTTGCCCGATCTCTCTCTCTAGCCACTCAAACTCGTTGATTTGCTAGGGATTGAAGGAGGAGACCTAGATCTACACTTCCACCAAAGGATATTTGATTCCCCATACTTTCTTGTGTGGATTTTGTTACTCTTGGGTGCTTGGGCACCCTAGATGGAAGAGGTCACTTCGGAGCCACATTCCATTATGGTGAAGCTCTGGGTTTCGTTGGGAGCCTCCAACTAAGTTGTGGAGAGAGCCCCAACCTTGTTTGTAAAGGTCCGGTTGCCGCCTTCAAGGGCAACAATAGTGGAATCACGACATCTCACATTGTGTGAGGGCATGAGGAGAATACGGTGGCCCTAGTGGCTTCTTTGGGAGCATTGTGCCTCCACACCGCTCCAACGGAGACGTACTTCCCCTCAAAAGGAAGGAACTTCGGTAACACATCCTCGTCTTCACCGACTCCACTCTTGGTTATCTCGTACCTTTACTTGTGCAAGCTTATATTGTGTTGCATCTCTTGCTTGCTTGTGTGCTTGTTGTTGTTGCATCATATAGGTTGCTCACCTAGTTGCATATCTAGACAACCTACTTTGATGCAAAGTTTAGATTGGTAAAGAAAAGCTAAAAATTGTTAGTTACCTATTCACCCCCCTCTAGTCAACTATATCGATCCTTTCAATTGGTATCAGAGCCTCGTCTCTTTATTAAGGACTTTGCCGTCCGAAGAGTATGGTTGACTCCGTAGACTGAGAGGAGGAGCACCACGGTGTGATTCCGTCCTCGTCTACGGCCGATGGGGGAACCTCGGTCTCACGCGAGGAGTTCAATGTGGATTTGGACACATTGAAAACTTCCATGACGGCCGAGGTCAAAGGCATGCTTAAGAACTTTCTTGATGGTCTGAAATTACCCACCGCACCGTTGGAAGTGGTCGATCTCACTAACATGGTGACGGATGCTAACTCCGACAAGGGGGAAGCTAGTAATGACAAAGTTCCTTTATCTAGTGGTAGAAGTGGAAACGACATCTTTGCCCATGTGGAACCTCCGCTTACTTATGGTGGACCGATTCCTTCCACCCATTTGAATCATGCCGGTTCTCCCCCTAAGATTGTGAAAAATGAGGACTTTGATTCTTGGGTGTATCGCTTTAAGCGTCATTTAAACCATGTTAATACTAATCTTTGGAGAATCATTGAAGAAGGTTTCTATCCGCATGACCGAAGCAACTTCACCCCTAGAGAAGCCGCGGATAATCAATTCAATGAGAATGCTCTCTTCATCATCCAAGATGCAATTCCACCCGAAGATATTGCTCATCTCCGACCCTTCACCGTGGCCAAGGAAGCATGGCACCATGTCGTTTCCCTTTACAACGGAAGCGCAAGCATTCAACGCTCCAACTATGAAGTGGTGCGAGATGAGGCCGATGAGTTCGCAGTGAATGAAGATTAAGAACCTCATGATCTTTACCGGAGGCTAACCACTCTCGCGGTCTCACTCCGAGATCACGGGAGCAAGGATACAGATGACAATTGGATCAAGCGTAAGTTCCTCAAGGCCATGATGCCTTACCACAAGGCCATGTTGTCCGTCATCCGTTAAAGGCCGGACTTCCACACCTTGTCCTCAAGTGAAGTCTTGGATGAGTTTGTGGCAATGAGGATCTTGGACAAGACCGCCGACAATGCGGTATTGCGTTCTCAAAGAGATAAGAAGCCCAACCTTGCTTTGAAGGCCAAGGTTAGTGTGGAAGAAGAGGATGAAGAGGAAGAAGAGGAGAGCAACCCCGAAGATACAAAATATGCTTATCATGAGCACACGGCTCTCGCTTGAAGGCAATTTTGGAGCAAGAAGAACACAAGGCCAAACTTCAACAAAAGCAACTCAAGTGGCGCGAAAGGCAAGCAACGTGTGAGGACTTGCTATAATTATGGCAATGTGAGCCACTTTGTTGCGGAATGCCCATATGAGAAGAGGGAAGACAATGGTGGCAAGCTCATCCGAAAAGACAAGGCCAAGTCTTTCCCCAACAAGAGCAACTTCACCAAGAAGACTCCTCCCAAGGGGTTGGTGGCACAAGAAGAGTACAATGTGGATGATGATGACGATGAAGACGGTGACTCGGTTGCCATGGCCTCCGTGGCCATTGCAACAACTCCACGGGTGTCCCTCTTCGACTCACCCAATGAGAACTTCACCGCCAAGTGCCTCATGGCTAAAGCCACCAACAAGGTAACCCCCAACATCAAAACTACCATCATTACTAATCCTTCCTTAACGGATTGCATTGATGAAAGTGAGGGGCCTAATGAGGAAGAAAATGAATTTGAGTCTTTTATGAGTAAGCTCAAGGGTAAGTCCAAGAAGCACTTTGTTGCTCTCTTGGAACAACTTGGTGACGCCAATGCATGATCGAGGCTCACGAAGAAACCATCTCTAAGATGGAGGGGCATAGTTGTGACTATGCCGATGAGATATCGGATCTCTCAAATGCTCTTGAGGAAGAGCATGGTCATCCTTTGGCTCTTGAGGAGTCATACAACGATGATCATGCTAAATTAAAGAAAGATCTTGATCATGCTCTTGTTGTATCTCGTGTGCTAAATTCCGAGAACGCCAAACTTGAGATTGATCTTGCTAGACTCAAGGAGGAGTTTGATATACTTGAAAAGGCTCACAAGGCCTTGAAGGGTACTCATGCTAGTCTTAAAGAGTGTCATGATCAACTCCAAGTGAAGCTAACCAAGGAGAAAGCCACTTTTCCTCATATGGTTTTAATTGATAATGCAAATGCTACTAACCCTTGTTGTGAGCATGTGCATCTTGTTGAGGAGAATGCAAAGTTGAAGGAGCAACTTGAAAAGGGCCTTGTGTCATGCATACAAGGTGAGAAGAACCTCAATGACCTTTTGAGCAATCAAAAGGAAGTTGTGGCCAAGGAAGGAATTGGGTTCACACCCAAGTCCAAGAACAAAGAAGAAGAATGACAAGGCCAAATGACCTCCTCCTCTCAAGCAAACTTTTGCGAAGGAGGGAGAGGGTGCTTCTAAGGAGAAGAAGAACAATGTGAAGGGTGGTGGTGTCAAGAAGGGCAATGCCACCCCTTCCAACAAAGCCAGCGACTTTAACCCTTCTTATGTGTTATGCGGTGCTAGTGATGGACATGTTTATGCTAAATTTGTTGGTTCTCCTTATGAGTATATTGAGTGGTCTATTTGGGTTCCTAAGACCCTTGTTACTAACATCAAAGGACCCATTACAAAATGGGTACCTAAAACCAAGCATTGATCTTGTGTAGGTGTTTGCTTCCGGTAGGGGATCATGGTTGCTCGATAGTGGAGCCACAAATCATATGACCGGAAGCAAGGACTTGGTGGTGGACGTACACAAGATTCCATCTATGCCCACCAATGTCGAGTGGGGTGATGCCTCATCCTCTAAGGTATTGGGACTTGGCAAGGTTGTCATTTCTCATGATCTCACGATCGAGAAAGTCATGCTTCTTGAGTCCCTTGCATACAATTTACTTTCTGTTCGTCAACTTGCACTCATGGGCTTTGCCACTTTCTTTGATATTGATACTGTGGCCCTCTTGTGGAGCAAGACTCTTAAAGTAGCCTTTGCTGGGCATGTCGAGAATGGTCTCTATGTGACTAACTTCTCGGAGCAACCCACTAAGACCGCGACATGCCTAATGGCTAAAGTTGATGTGGGATGGCTTTGGCATCGCCGTTTAGCCCATGTCAATATGAGATCTTTGCAAAGTCTTCTCAAGGGGGACCATGTTCTTGGACTAACAAATGTTAGTTTTGCTAAATATCGTGCTTGCAGTGCTTGTATCGAAGGAAAGCTACACGAGAAAGCTCACCCTCCCACGACTATCATTTACTCGAAGAGGCCTTTGGAGCTTCTTCACTTGGATCTCTTCGGGCCTCCATCCTTTGATAGTCTTGGAGGTAGAAAGTATTGCTTGGTGATTGTGGATGATTATTAAAGATACACTTGGGTGTACTTCTTCAAGAGGAAGAGTGAGACCCAACAAACCGTTATTGACTTTGCAAATGAAGCCCAACGCCAACACAATGCAAAGATCTTGACGATAAGAAGTGACAACGGCACCGAGTTCAAGAACTACACCTTGGATGAGTTTCTTAGTGATGAGGGGATCAAGCATCAATATTCCGCATGTTACACCCCTCAACAAAATGGTGTAGCGGAGAGGAAGAACCGGATGTTGATGGATGCGGCAAGAACCATGATGGCGGAGTTCAAGTCTCCATAGAACTTTTGGGCCGAAGCCATCAACACCGCGTGTCATGCATCCAATCGGCTCTATCTCCGCAAAGGCTTGAACAAGACTCCTTACGAGATACTCACCGGTAACAAGCCCAACCTCAAGTACTTCCGGGTGTTCGGGTGTAAGTGTTTCATTCTCAAGAAATGTGTTCGTTTGTCCAAATTTGAGGCTAGAGCTTATGAGGGCATATTTGTTGGTTATGCTACAAACTCTCATGCTTACCGTGTCCTCAATAAGCCCACAAGACTTATTGAGGAGACGTGTAACGTGGAGTTTGATGAGAATAACGGCTCCCAAGTGGAGCAAAGTGGTACTTGTGATGTATGTGATGAAATTACTCCCCAAGCCATAAGAAGAATGGGTGTTGGTTTTATCCTACCCATTGAGGAACCCATTGTGGCCGAAGGATAAGGACAATGTTCCACTCAAGTGGAACCATCACCAACCCAAGACCCACACGCTTCCGAAGAACAAAGTGAAGGCCCTCATCCTCATGAACAAGACCAATGGCAAGATCAACCTCAAGATGTTGTTGAACCACCAAGTGATGCCCAAGGTCAAGTTCTCTCCTCCGAGCAAGTTCAAGATCAAGAGCAAGCTCAAGATCAAGAACAAGCTCAAGACAACGCTCAAGATGATCAAGTAACCGCTCTTCAACTCACTCCTGAGGAGGAATTGGAGCGTCGTGCCGCCAAGATTGCATCCAAGCTCTCTACCAAGGGCCATCTCATGACAAATGTGCTTAGAAGCATTCGAAAGGGGGTAAGCACTCGTAGACAATTGGCAACTATTGTGAACATCGCGCGTTTGTCTCTTGTGTTGAACCCCAAAAGGTCTATGAGGCGCTCAAAGATCCGGATTGGCTTAATGCCATGCATGAAGAACTCAACAACTTCGAGCACAACAAGGTGTGGATATTGGTGCCAAGGCCATCGGGGAACCATAATGTCATTGGAACCAAGTGGATATTCAAGAACAAGCAAGATGCTCATGGTATTATCATTCACAACAAGGCTCGATTGGTAGCACAAGGCTACTCCCAAGTCGAGGGTATCGACTACGGTGAAACCTTTGCTCCCGTTGCTCGCCTTGAATCCATTCGCATGTTGATTGCTTATGCTTCTCATCATAACTTTAAGTTGCAACAAATGGATGTGAAGAGTGCTTTTCTTAATGGTCCTATTAATGAGTTGGTGTATGTCAAACAACCCCCCGGGTTCAAGGATCCTTATTTCCCCGATCATGTGTATCAACTCGATAAGGCACTCTATGGCCTTAAACAAGCCCCACGTGCGTGTTATGACCACCTTATCGAGTTGCTACAAGATCGTGGGTTTGAAATTGGGAAAATCGACCCCACTCTTTTTACTAAGAAGGTCAAAGGGGAGTTGTTTGTGTGCCAACTATATGTTGATGATATTATCTTTGGTTCCCCTAACAAAGCTTTCAATGAGGAATTTGCCGCTCTCATGACCTCAAAGTTCAAGATGTCCTCGATGGGAGAGTCGAAGTTCTTTCTCAGGTTCGAAGTCAAGAAAAGAAGAGAAGGAACCTTCATCAACCAAGCCAAATACACTCAAGACATGCTCAAGAGATTCAAGCTAAGTGATGTCAAGCCGGCTTCCACTCCAATGCTCGTCAAATGCCAACTTGACATTGATCCCAATGGTAAAGCGGTGGATCAAAAGGTATATCGTTCCATGATTGGCTCCTTGCTTTACCTTTGTGCATCTAGACCGGATATCATGTTGAGTGTGGGAATTTGTGCACGGTTTCAAGCCGCACCTAAGGAAAGTCACTTTGCGGCGGTCAAGCGAATCTTTTGATATTTGGCTCATACCCCAAACTTTGGCTTATGGTACCCAAGAGGAGCAAACTTCAATCTTGTAGGCTATTTGGATTCTGATTGGGCGGGAGACAAAGTGGATAGGAAGTCCACGTCCGGAGGGTGCCAATTTCTTGGGTGCTCTTTGGTGAGTTGGTCTTCTAAGAAGCAAAGTTGTGTGTCTCTCTCGTCCACCGAGGCGGAGTATGTGGCCGCCGGCAGTTGTTGTGCACAACTTCTTTGGATGAGGCAAACCTTAAAGGATTACGGTGTCATTTGTGACAAAATGCCTCTTTGGTGTGACAATGAAAGTGCCATCAAGATTTCTCTCAACCCGGTGGAACACTTCAAGACGAAGCATATTGAGATTCGGTATCATTTCATCCGGGATCACATTAGGCGAGGGGAGATCGAGCTCAACTATGTCAACACCCATGATAACCTTGCAGATATCTTCACGAAGCCCTTGGATGAAGCAAGATTTCGCGAGTTAAGGCATGAGCTAAATATCATTGATTCGAGCAATGTGGCTTGAACCTTTGCACACCCCACCATACTCATCATGATGTCTTGTTCTAGGTGTAGGCATGGACATAGGTGGAGTATTGTTCTCTCAATGAACTCTTCCTCCCCTCATTATGCATAAATTAATCATTTCTTTCACATTATCCATTGTTGATGGTACTTGTGCTTCAAAGACGAGTTTTGGTCATGGGCCCAAGGATAATTCTTCGCGGCGCCATACCATTTAACTCAAACATAGGTGGCTCCGGCCACCGCCCTTGTGCTTACGTGTTTTTCCTCGTTGTGTGTTTCCTTTTTGCCTTGCTCTTTTGGTTCTCCTAGATGTTTGAATTCTCTAAAGAGTGGCTTTTATTGTTTGCTTCTTGCACTCTTGAGAGTCTTCATCATCATAATATAGTGACTTGCTTCCATCCTAAGCCTTCTCATCCCAAGCCGTCTTTTCCAAATGTACACAAATTTGATATCTTTTGTGCATGGGCTGATGCAACTTGGTAGTACAACTGGTGGTCAGAGCGGCTCTACCGTTCTTCCACTATGTTGTGTAGTCCCAGCGGTACTTCCGGTCTTGCACGAGCGGTTCTACCGCTCCTGCCTATACCAATACCTCTGGCCGGTACTACCGGTATTTGGAAGCGGTACTACCGCTGCCTTTGGAGCGGAAGTACCGCTCTCAAACACCGGGTAGTTACAGGACCGATACTACCGCTCCTCGGAGTGGTACTACAGACTGACATCTGGGCTTATATAAGGGGCGCGGGCTGAAGGGGTTTTCTTTTTCCCCTTCGCGCTCATCCCTCCTCTAATCCCTAGCCGCCGGTTGCTCCGCCCATCGCCTCGGAGCACCCTCAGGCCCTCTGGATCGGCCGGCCCTTCATCGGATCCGCTCCGTTGAGGTCGCCTCTTCTTCGATCTACTCCCATGGATACCGGTAATGCCATGTTTCTTCTCGTTCTTAGGGCATTGCTTGTACTCCCGCATTTTTGGCCAAATGTTTGGTGGGAGACATCCGTATAAACTCCTTCTGTTTCCTGTGCGTAAGTAGAAGTAGGAATATTGCATCTAGATTCGAGGTAGGGCGGTTCCCGTTCTTCCACTCGGCAGATCCGCTCTCAGCGGTACTACCGCTCCTTGCGAGCGGTACTACCAGTGTTACAACCGGAACAACTGGCTTCTCTGAACCTATATACACTGTTCTCCTTATACTCACATACATGAGATGTATTGATCCGCTCTTGTGTACATTCTTCTTATCTTTGCTGGGGTTTCTGTGTGCTCTCTGTGTGCGTTTGCAGGTGGCTCTAGCTCTCGTGCTGCTCGGAAGCCTCAGAACACCAAGAAGAGGACCCGTAGGGGCAAACCTTCGGATGACAATGAGGATTCTCACGAGGTGGTGATTCCTACCAAGGCCACTCATCGGGAGAAGTCTGCTGCTACCAAGCAACGTGTCGTGGTGCCAATGCACAAATGGAAGATGCCGGACTGGCAAAGGTTTCGCTTCCAGGATCCTTACACTGCAGCACCGAATCCACGTTGGAACAACCCTCAGTTCCGGAATGAGTTACAGATGAGGATTGTGTCAGAAATTTTCGAGCATCACAAGAACAAGTTCACCCAGATATGGTCCATTGACATCGATCATTGGAGGAACAACCTTGATTACTTTGGAGAAGCTCTGGTAATCTGTGAGGAGTTTGATTTGATCAAGCTCATGACCGTGAATTGTGACTTCGATGTGCAGCTCATCCATCAGTTCTATGCTACAGTCCACTTCGGCTCTGATGAAGAGCGCCACCTCTCGTTTATGTGCCATGATGAGTTCTTTCATGTCCCGTGGAGAGCTTTCTGCAATGCTCTTGGCTATGAGGATACCGGGGTGGAGGGTCAAGGTGGGATCCATCCTCACGACCGAGCTCACCCCATGGATAAGGCGAAGCTTGCCCCTCTGTACATCCCTGGACATGGTATTGTGGGCAAGTCCAGTGATCTTCTGCCCGTCTATGACATTATGCATCGTGTGCTCTGCTGTGTGCTGCTTCCCAAGGTTGGGAATCAAGATGATATCTATGGTTATCTGGTGGATTTGCTTGTGGCCATGAAGACCAAGAGGGGATCCGGTGCCACATTATATGTCTCCAAGTGGATGTGGGAGGAGATGTACAATATGGTCTGGTACCGCAAGGTACCGATCTATGCTCCATTTGTGATGGAGTTTCTGAACACCGTTTGGGTAGTCCGTAGGCCAGGAGAGCCTCTCACCACTCCTGCCAACCTCACGGAGCATGAGGTTAAGGAGCTGAGGAAGAAGAAGCATAAGACTCCTCATTTTTCTTCGGGCAATCAGGAGGACGTGTTTGCTACCTCGGACGACGAGGACTTTGAGTTGGAGCCTGGGGCCCAGCCCACGTGGGTTGAGAAGCTGACTTCCAAGATCAAGAAGACCTTTTGCTTGCAGACTCATATTCAGAAGAAGATCTACAAGGCCCATGTTGCTGAGAATATGGCGCGTCGCAGGCAGAGTCAGTTGATGAGGCACCTCAATGTGCCAGATGTGAAGAGTGGCTCCGAGAAGTCCATCACTCCTGAGGATACATGGTGCTTGGAGAACTGTCAGTGGTCTGGTGAAGCGCCTGCTACCTCTTCTGTCCGTGGTCCTGAGGCGGCTACTGCGGGGTCTGAGGAGTCTGAGGAGGCGGAGGAGCCCGACGATGATGTTGATGATGATGCTTCCGATAGCTCTGCGGCTACTGGCGAGGAGGTCTACTGAGCCCCGGGGCACTAGCTTCGCTCTTTTCCTTTTTGGTGTCTTGATGCCAAAGGGGGAGAGAGCTCCATTAGGTCACGGGAGTTGCATGGGGGGTTTATTTGCAGTTGGTCTTGTGAGTTTATTTGAAGTTGCTCTTTCTAGTGTCTTGTGGACTTATCCTGTGTTGTGATCTCGTGCATGGTGTAAGACATGCGTCCTTTATCTATTTATCTGTGCACTCTTCTATCAGTAGAGTTTGTGTGTTGTTGGTGCCCTTATCCTTGTCTCTACTGCTTTATGTCTTTTTGTGTTTGTTTTGCTATCTCCGGTTGGTCTAAAAATCCAGGGGGAGCATTGATCCTAGTGTGCGCACTTTGCATCCCAAAAGCAAACTCTAAATAGTGCTCACACTCAGGGGGAGCCCCTTCCTTATTTTCTAGAACTCTCGGACTTCGCGTGTGGTTGTCATCATCCACCAAAAAGGGGGAGATTGTAAGGGCATCTTCTGCCTTAGAGTTTTGGTGATGATCACAACACACGTGTGGACTAATCGTGCGCCATTCTCAGGTACACATTGTGTGGCGCAAGACGGTTAGGCTTTCCCTCTATGTGGAAAAGATCGAAGACGGAGTTTCCGAAGTTTTTATTCCTTTGGTCGTAGGATATCCGTACTATTAAGAGGGAATCCACATCGGGAGGTATTGGGTGAATCACTTCACGTACACATTCTCTGCACCCACCATATACCCTCCGTTCGAGGAGAGAGAGGTTCCCCAAAGTCCTCTGTCCTGTGCAGTTCTGCCCATGGCGGTAGTACCACTCCCGTGAGCGGTTGTACTGCTGGCCGGTAGTACCGGTCTCACCACCGCTCCAAGTACCGCTCAGGGGTGACTCCCTTCTGTACCGGGTACGGTGGTAGACCGGTGGTGGAACGGTAGTTCCGATTTGTCTTGATAAACCGGTACTACCGGTGTTTAGGGCGGTAGTACCGCCTCGGACTCCACCACCCAGGGACTCCTATCCCACCGGTAGATCTGGCCCAACCTCCGCTCCAACTACCGGCCTGAGGGGTATACCTTCTGTATGTGGTGCGGTAGTCGAGCGGTAGTTCCGGTTTATTCCGATAGACCGGTACTACCAGGTGCGCCACCGGAAGTACCGCCCTGGTGCCCTAGCAGGGGTTTGCCGCATTCACCGGCTGTACCAGTGTCTATTGCGGAAGTACCACTCCTATGCATTTCTGCACATAACGGTTGGATCTGAGGGGGCCCTATTTAAGGAGGTGCTTCTCCTACCTCCGACCTACCTCTTGCCTCTCTCTCTCCTCCATTACTGCCATTAAAGCTCTCTTGCCCGATCTCTCTCTCTAGCCACTCAAACTCGTTGATTTGCTAGGGATTGAAGGAGGAGACCTAGATCTACACTTCCACCAAAGGATATTTGATTCCCCCATACTTTCTTGTGTGGATTTTGTTACTCTTGGGTGCTTGGGCGCCCTAGACGGAAGAGGTCACTTCGGAGCCACATTCCATTGTGGTGAAGCTCCGGGGTTTCGTTGGGAGCCTCCAATTAAGTTGTGGAGAGAGCCCCAACCTTGTTTGTAAAGGTCCGGTTGCCGCCTTAAAGGGCACCAATAGTGGAATCATGGCATCTCGCATTGTGTGAGGGCGTGAGGAGAATACGGTGGCCCTAGTGGCTTCTTGGGGAGCATTGTGCCTCCACACTGCTCCAACGGAGACGTACTTCCCCTCAAAAGGAAGGAACTTCGGTAACACATCCTCGTCTTCACCGGCTCCACTCTTGGTTATCTCGTACCTTTACTTGTGCAAGCTTATATTGTGTTGCATATCTTGCTTTCTTGTGTGCTTGTTGTTGTTGCATCATATAGGTTGCTCACCTAGTTGCATATCTAGACAACCTACTTTGATGCAGAGTTTAAATCGGTAAAGAAAAGCTAAAAATTGTTAGTTGCCTATTCACCCCCTCTAGTCAACTATATCGATCCTTTCATCTAGCTGGCCGCTTCTCAACCTATTTGCTAGCCTTCGCCTGTACTAAGTGGGAATTCTGCTTGTACACCAAAAACCTTGTACCCAAGTTATTCCAGATGAGTCCACTATACCTAGCTACCTATATACGGTATTACCCTGCCGTCCTAAGTAAATTTGCATGTGCCACCTCTAAAAAACTTATAATAAATATCCTTTTTGTGTGCCTGGATCGTTCATGGAACGATAGGAGGTGGTCGGCATCTTCCATGCTAAGTGGGTTATTCTCCGGTCGAGTGTTTATTCACTCGCCATTGCACGAGAAAAGGGTGGTAATAGGGATGCCCAGTCCCAATCTGCAAACAGAAAAAGCTTACAAATAATCAAACAAAAACTCCCAACGGAGTAAACCTTTACTTTTATTGCTTGGGAACCGCTACTAGCGTGTTTAGCATGGATATTGATAACTGATAGTCATGAAGTAAATGAGAAGGGTACATGTCTCAAAATATCATTTACCTCTGTTTTAAAACTTGAGCTCTAGCACCTCTACAAATCATTGCTTCCCTCTGCGAAGGGACTATCTATTTACTTTTGTGTTGTGTCATCACCTTCTAAAACAAGCTCATGACTTATGCATTGTGTGTAGCTAATGTTGGGTGCATCATGAATGGATCTTTTCTACCACGAATTACAATGTTTAGTCGCTGCTTGAACTTTGGAGGTGCTCTTCATTTATGTTTTGCGGTCTCAGAAAGGGCTAGCGAGATACCACTACTGTCATATTATATCATGGTTGTTTTGATAACGTGTTGTTGTCTGAGATATCTTATTATTGCTCGCTAGCTGATTTTGTCAATGATATGAGTTAATATAATCTTTAAGAGTTATTGTCGACATGGTTAGTTATAATGTTGGCTGAAAACCTGGGTGTTGTTTAAGCAAAAGAGTTCGTAAAAGTTTTTCTTTTTCACTTTCAGTTTATCAACTGAATTGCTTGGGGACAAGCAAATGTTTAAGCTTGGGGGAGTTGATACGTCTCCAACGTATCTACTTTTCCTAACGCTTTTCCTCTTGTTGTGGACTCTAATTTGCATGATTTGAATGAAACTAACCCCGGACTGACGCTGTTTTCAGCAGAACTACCATGGTTTTGTTTTTGTGGAGAAATAAAAGTTCTCGGAATGGAACGAAACATTGCGAGGATTTTTTATATCAATAATAAGAATTTCTAGAGCCAAGACCCACTAGAGGGGGGCACCTGGGTGGGCACAACCCACTAGGGCGCCCGCTCCTAGCGCGCCAAGGTGGGTTGTCCCCACCTGGTGGCCACGCAGACCCTGATTCCAACTCCATAAATACCTATTTTTCAAAAAAAATCAGGGAGAAAGAATTATCACGATCCACGAGATGGAGCCGCCGTCACCACTTGTTCTTCATTGGGAGGCCAGATCTGGAGTCCGTTTGGGGCTCCGGAGAGGGGTGTCTTCATTCTTCGTCATCACCAACCCTTCTCCATCGCCAATTCCACGATGCTCCCCACCGGGAGTGAGTAATTCCTTCGTAGGCTCGCTGGTCGGTGAGGAATTGGATGAGATTCATCATGTAATCGAGTTAGTTTTGTTAGGGCCTGATCCCTAGTATCCACTATGTTCTAAGATTGATGTTGTTATGACTTTGCCATGCTTAATGCTTGTCACTTTGGGCCCGAGTGCCATGATTTCAGATCTGAACTATTTATGTTATCACCATTATATCCATGTTCTAGATCCGATCTTGCAAGTTATAGTCACCTACTACGTGTTATGATCCGGCAACCCCGGAGTGACAATAGTCGGGACCACTCCCGGTGATGACCGTAGTTTGAGGAGTTCATGTATTCACCATGTGTTAATGCTTTGTTCTGGTTCTCTATTAAAAGGATGCCTTAATATCCCTTAGTTTCCACTTGGACCCCGCTGCCACGGGAGGGTAGGACAAAAGATGTCATGCAAGTTATTTCCATAAGCACGTATGACTATTTACGGAATACATGCCTACATTATATTGATGAACTGGAGCTAGTGCCGTATCGCCCTAGGTTATAACTGTCACATGATGAATATCATCCAACAAGTCACCGATCCAATGCCTACAAATTTATCTTATATTGTTCTTGCTTAGTTACTACTCCTATCGTTACTGCTGCACTTGTTACAAAACTACTGCTATCACTGCTACCGTTACTGTTACTGCTGTCACTATTATCAAAACTATCATATTACTTTGCTACTGATCACGTTGCTGCAGATAATTAATCTCCAGGTGTGGTTGAATTGACAACTCAGCTGCTAATCTATAAATATTCTTTGGCTCCCCTTGTGTCGAATCTATAAATTTGGGTTGAATACTCTACCCTCGAAAATAGTTGCGATCCCCTATACTTGTGGGTTATCAGTTAGTCATGCCTTTTGTCTTATCTCAAGCCCCAAGTGCCATTATGAGAGTGATGTATTATGTACTTATACATCTCATAGGCTATTGTGTTGTTTTCTACTTTGATGATATCCTCGTTTTCAGCAAAATCCTGAAGAACAATACGTGATACGTCTCCAACGTATCTGTAATTTTTTATTGTTCTGTGCTATTATAGTATCAATCTTGGATGTTTTATATGCAATCATATGCAATTTCATATCATTTTTTGGGACTAACCTATTAACCTAGTGCCTAGCGCCAGTTGCTGCTTTTGCTTTTTTGGCTTTTCAAAAAAATCAATATCAAACAGAGTCCAAACGGAGAAAAAACTTTGGATTCATGTTTACTGGACCATAAGGGACCCACGAAGGTTCAAGAGAAGACCTCAGGAGTCACGAGGGAGAGACAAGCTCAGGGGGAATCCCCCAGGCTTGTGGGCCCCTCGTGGCACCTCCTAACCTAATTCCACCTCTATAAATTACCAAATATTCCCATTATACCAGAGAGCCACCCAAAACACTTTTTTCACCGCCGCAAGTTTTTGTTCTTCCGTGATCCATATGGAGGCCTTTTTCGGCACTCTATCGGAGGGGGAATTGATCACGGATGGCTTCTACATCATTCTTGCTGCCCTTCCGATGATGCGTGAGTAGTTCACCATAGACCTACGGGTCCATAGCTAGTAGCTAGATGGCTTCTTCTCTCTCTCTTTGATCTGCAATACAATATTCTGCTTGATGTTCTTGGAGTCCTATTCAATGTAATCATCTTTTGCAGTGTGTTTATTGGGATCTAATGAATTGTGGGTTTATGATCAGATTATTCATGAATATTAATTGAGTATTTTCTGAATTCTTTTATGCATGATTATTATAGCATTGTATTTCTCTCCGATCTATCCGTTTGGTTTGGCCAACTAGATTTATTTATCTTGCAATGGGAGAGGTGCTTTGTGATGTGTTTAATCTTGCGGTGCTCCATCCGAGTGACAGAAAGGAAAGGACATGTATTTGTATTGTTGCCATTAAGGATAAAAAGATGGGGTTTATTCATATTGCTCTTGGGTTTACTTTCTCTACATTGTGTCATCTTGCTTAAGGCATTACTCTATTTTATACTTAATACTCTAGATGCATGTGATGTCTACTACACAACTTGTTCTTGTAGAATCGAGTTGGGCCTCCAAGCGTAGAGTTTTGTAGGATAGTAGCAAATTTCCCTCAAGTGGATGACCTAAGGTTTACCAATCCGTAGGAGGTGTAGGATGAAGATGGTCTCTCTCAAACAACCCTGCAACAAAATAATAAAAAGTCTCTTGTGTCCCCAACACACCAAATACAATGGTAAATTGTATAGGTGCACTAGTTCAGCGAAGAGATGGTGATACAAGTGTAGTAATGATAGTAGATATTGATTTTTGTAATAGGAACAATAAAAAACAGCAAGGTAGCAATTGATAAAACAGGGCAAAAACGATATTGCAATGCTTGAAAATGAGACCTAGGGTCTGTACTTTCGCTAGTGCAATCTCTCAACAATGCTAATATAATTGGATCATATAACCATCCCTCAACGTGCGATGAAGAATCACTTCAAAGTTCCTATCCAGTGGAGAACATAAGAAGAAATTGTTTGTAGGGTACGAAACCACCTCAAAGTTATTCTTTCCGATCAATCTATCCAAGAGTTCATACTAAAATAACCACAAGTTATCCTTTCCGATCGATCTATCTAAGAGTTTGTACTAAAATAACACCATACGATACACATCAACCAAATCTAATGTCACCTAGATACTCCAATGTCACCGCGAGTATCCGTGAGTTGATTATGCGATATGCATCAAACAATTTCAGATTCATAATACTCAATCCAACACAAAGAACCACAAAGAGTGCCCCAAGATTTCTACCGGAGAAACAAGGACGAGAACATGCATCAACCCCTATGCATAGATTACCTCAATGTCACCTCGGGAATCCGCGAGTTGAGTGCCAAAACACATATCAAGTGAATCAATATGACACCCCATTGTCACCATGGGTATTCTTAGCAAGAGATACATCAAGTGCTCTCAGATCCATAAAAGCATTCAATCCGATAACAACGAAATCTCAAAGGGAAAACTCAATTCATCACAGTAAGATAGAGAGGGAGAAACACCATATAATCCAAGTATATTAACAAAGCCCGTGATACAACAAGATCATGCCAACTCAAGAACACGAGAGAGAGAGAGAGAGATTAAACACATAGCTACTGGTACAAACCCTTAGCCCCGAGGGTGGACTGCTCCCTCCTCGTCATGGTGGCCGCCGGGATGATGAAGATGGCCACCGGTGATAATTTCCCCCTCCGGCAGAGTGCCAGAACAGGGTCCAGATTGGTTTTTCGTGGCTACAGAGGCTTGCGGCGGCGCAACTTCTGATCTAGGGTTATTTCTGATGGTTTCTCTATTTATAGGATTTTTCAGCGTTGAAATCATGCGAAGATGGGCCTTGTGGTGAACACAACCCACCTGGGCGCGCTTGGGCCTCCTGGCGCGCCCAGGTGTCTTGTGCTCACCTCCTTCACCTTATGGTCCTCCCACAAAGCTTCTAACTCCTCTTTTGTTCCAAAAAAATCGTCAAAAAAGTTTCGTTGCATTTGGAGAACTTTTATTTCTGCACAAAAAAAACACCACGGTAGTTCTGCTGAAAACAACGTCAGTCCGGGTTAGTTCCATCCAAATCATAAAAAAACCATATAAAATTGTTGTAAACATGGCATGAATACTTCATAAATTATAGATACATTGGATACGTATCAGCATCCCCAAGCTTAATTCCTACTCGTCCTCGAGTAGGTAAATGATAGAAGAAATAATTTATGAAGTGTGAATGCTAGCATAGTGCATAAATTTGATCAATGATAATTTCAATCACTTTTCCTAGCATCATAATGGCAATTATTTCTCATAAAACTCATCATGATTAAGTAGCAACCAATTCACATGTTATGGTTCAAACAATGAATTCTCTTGAAACTCAATGATACGTCTCCGTCTCCCCGTCAGCGATCGGGATGGCGATCTACATCAACAATCTTGCTACCGTCAACACCAACTCTCTCCCCCTCTTTGCAGCGGTGTAACACCCCTTCTCCCCACTATAATCTCTACTTAAACATGGTGCTTAACTCCATATATTATTTCCCAATGTTCTATGGTTATCCTATGATGTTTGAGTAGATCCGTTTTGTCCTGTGGGTTAATCGTGATCTTGGTTGGTATGATTGTATATTTTACTTATGGTGCTGTCCTACGGTGCCCTCTGTCTCGCGCAAACGTGAGGGGCCCCCGCTGTAGGGTGTTGCAATATGTTCATGATTTTCTTATTGTCAGTGTTGCGAGAGTGACAGAAACTTAAACGCGGATAGGTGGGTTAAGGCGTATGGGAGTAAAGAGGACTTGATACTTAATGCTATGGTTGGGTTTCACGACCTTAATGATCTTTAGTAGTTGCAGATGCTTGCTAGAGTTCCAATCATAAGTGCATATGATCCAAGTAGAGAAAGGATGTTAGCTCATGCCTCTCCCTCATATAAAATTACAAGAATGATTACCGGTACTTGTTATCGATTGCCTAGGGACAAATGACTTTCTTATTGGCAAAAGCTATCCTCTTTTATTATCTTGCAATTTTTCCGTAGTTTTATTCTCGCAAAGTACTTGTAGTTTTATTCTTGCCAAATAGTTTCATACTTGTTTCCGGTAAAGTAAACGTCAAGCGTGCGTAGAGTTGTATCGGTGGTCGATAGAACTTGAGGGAATATTTGTTCTACCTTTAGCTCCTCGTTGGGTTCGACACTCTTATTTATCAAAAAAGGCTACAAATGATCCCCTATACTTGTGGGTTATCAAGACCTTTTTCTGGCGCCGTTGCCGGGGAGTTATAGCGTGGGGTGAATATTCTTGTGTGTGCTTGTTTGCTTTATCACCAAGTAGTTTTATTTCTTGTTCTAAGTTGTTCTCTATCTTTAGTTATGGATATGGAACACGAAACACCAAAAAAATAGTGGTACTTGCTACTCATGGAGATGGGGAACCTCCTAAAACCCTCGATGCTCGTTATGTAAAAGATATTATGCACTACTTTGATAATCCTGAGAAAACCCCATTCAACTATATAATGGGAGTAACGTTGGATCAACGTGAATACTTTAGGGATTATCGCTTGACTCATAAAGGGAAATTGTTATGGGATCAAATTCATATGTTGCATTGGTATGATTGGAATTTATGCCAGAGATATGATTATACTTGTTGCTCTAGGATGAATGCTCCACATCTTCCCTTTTCATGTGAATCTAATGATAATGAGACCTTAGCTTCTTATGCTAATGGTATATATGATTACTATGATGTGGAACAGATAAAAGAATTTGTTGCTTTTAAGGGTGCATATGAAATTGAATCTTTGTTTGAAAAGTTTGAAACAAATTCTTTTATGCACCCTCAAACAAAGATTCAATTTGTTTGAAAAGTTTGATGGTGCATAAAAGAATTTGTTTGAAAAGTTTGAAAAGTATGCACCCTTAAAAGCAACAAATTCGTTTATGCACCCTTAAAGTTTGAATTACTATGATGTGGAGCGGATAAATTCTTTTATGCATAAACAAATTGAATCTTTAAGGCTGCATAAATTCTTTATGAACGGATAAAGTTTGAATCTTTAAGGGTGCATAAACAAATTGAATCTTTATGAACGGATAAAGTTGTTTAAGGGTGCATAAACAAATTGAATCTTTTAGGGTGCATAAACAAATTGAATCTTTATGAACGGATAAGTTGTTCATAGTAATTGATTCTTTTGATGCATGTGAATCTTTAAGGGTGCATAAACAAATTGGTGGGTGCATAAACAAATTGAATCTTTAAGGGTGCATAAATTCTTTATGAACGGATAAAAGAATTTGTTTGAAAAGTTTGAAACAAAGATTCAATTTCATATGCACCCTTAAAAGCAACAAATTCTTTTATCCGTTCCACATCATAGTAATCATATATACCATTAGCATAAGAAGCTAAGGTCTCATTATCATTAGATTCACATGAAAAGGGAAGATGTGGAGCATTCATCCTAGAGCAAGAAGTATAATCATATCTCTGGCATAAATTCTAATCATACCAATGCAACATATGAATTTGATCCCATAACAATTTCCCTTTATGAGTCAAGCGATAATCCCTAAAGTATTCACGTTGATCCAACGTTACTCCCATTATATAGTTGAATGGGGTTTTCTCAGGATTATCAAAGTAGTGCATAATATCTTTTACATAACGAGCATCGAGGGTTTTAGGAGGTTCCCCATCTCCATGAGTAGCAAGTACCACTATATTTTTGGTGTTTCGTGTTCCATATCCATAACTAAAGATAGAGAACAACTTAGAACAAGAAATAAAACTACTTGGTGATAAAGCAAACAAGCACACACGAGAATATTCACCCCACGCTATAACTCCCCGGCAACGGCGCCAGAAAAAGGTCTTGATAACCCACAAGTATAGGGGATCATTTGTAGCCTTTTTTGATAAATAAGAGTGTCGAACCCAACGAGGAGCTAAAGGTAGAACAAATATTCCCTCAAGTTCTATCGACCACCGATAAAACTCTACACACGCTTGACGTTTACTTTACCGGAAACAAGTATGAAACTATTTGGCAAGAATAAAACTACGAGTACTTTGCGAGAATAAAACTACGGAAAAATTGCAAGATAATAAAAGAGGATAGCTTTTGCCAATAAGAAAGTCATTTGTCCCTAGGCAATCGATAACAAGTACCGGTAATCATTCTTGTAATTTTATATGAGGGAGAGGCATGAGCTAACATCCTTTCTCTACTTGGATCATATGCACTTATGATTGGAACTCTAGCAAGCATCTGCAACTACTAAAGATCATTAAGGTCGTGAAACCCAACCATAGCATTAAGTATCAAGTCCTCTTTACTCCCATACGCCTTAACCCACCTATCCGCGTTTAAGTTTCTGTCACTCTCGCAACACTGACAATAAGCAAATCATGAACATATTGCAACACCCTACAGCAGGGGCCCCTCACGTTTGCGCGAGACAGAGGGCACCGTAGGACAGCACCATAAGTAAAATATACAATCATACCAACCAAGATCACGATTAACCCACAGGACAAAATGGATCTACTCAAACATCATAGGATAACCATAGATCATTGGGAAATAATATATGGAGTTAAGCACCATGTTTAAGTAGAGATTACAGCGGGGAGAAGGGGTGTTACACCGCTGCAAAGAGGGGGAGAGAGTTGGTGTTGACGGTAGCAAGATTGTTGATGTAGATCGCCATCCCGATCGCTGACGGGGAGACGGAGACGTATCATTGAGTTTCAAGAGAATTCATTGTTTGAACCATAACATGTGAATTGGTTGCTACTTAATCATGATGAGTTTTATGAGAAATAATTGCCGTTATGATGCTAGGAAAAGTGATTGAAATTATCATTGATCAAATTTATGCACTATGCTAGCATTCACACTTCATAAATTATTTCTTCTATCATTTACCTACTCGAGGACGAGTAGGAATTATGCTTGGGGATGCTGATACGTATCCAATGTATCTATAATTTATGAAGTATTCATGCCATGTTTACAACAATTTTATATGGTTTTGGTATGATTTGGATGGAACTAACCCGGACTGACGTTGTTTTCAGCAGAACTACCGTGGTGTTGTTTTTTGTGCAGAAATAAAAGTTCTCCAAATGCAACGAAACTTTTTTGACGATTTTTTTGGAACAAAAGAGGAGTTAGAAGCTTTGTGGGAGGACCAGAAGGTGAAGGAGGTGAGCACAAGACACCTGGGCGCGCCAGGAGGCCCAAGCGCGCCCAGGTGGGTTGTGTTCACCACAAGGCCCATCTTCGCATGATTTCAATGCTGAAAAATCCTATAAATAGAGAAACCATCAGAAATAACCCTAGATCAGAAGTTCCGCCGCCGCAAGCCTCTGTAGCCACGAAAAACCAATCTGGACCCTGTTCTGGCACTCTGCCGGAGGGGGAAATTATCACCGGTGGCCATCTTCATCATCCCGGCGGCCACCATGACGAGGAGGGAGCAGTCCACCCTCGGGGCTAAGGGTTTGTACCAGTAGCTATGTGTTTAATCTCTCTCTCTCTCTCGTGTTCTTGAGTTGGCACGATCTTGATGTATCACGGGCTTTGTTAATATACTTGGATTATATGGTGTTTCTCCCTCTCTATCTTACTGTGATGAATTGAGTTTTCCCTTTGAGATTTCGTTGTTATCGGATTGAATGCTTTTATGGATCTGAGAGCACTTGATGTATCTCTTGCTAAGAATACCCATGGTGACAATGGGGTGTCATATTGATTCACTTGATATGTGTTTTGGCACTCAACTCGCGGATTCCCGAGGTGACATTGGGGTAATCTATGCATAGGGGTTGATGCATGTTCTCGTCCTTGTTTCTTCGGTAGAAATCTTGGGGCACTCTTTGTGGTTCTTTGTGTTGGATTGAGTATTATGAATCTGAAATTGTTTGATGCATATCGCATAATCAACTCACGGATACTCGCGGTGACATTGGAGTATCTAGGTGACATTAGATTTGGTTGATGTGTATCATATGGTGTTATTTTAGTACAAACTCTTAGATAGATCGATCGGAAAGGATAACTTGTGGTTATTTTAGTACGAACTCTTGGATAGATTGATCGGAAAGAATAACTTTGAGGTGGTTTCGTACCCTACAAACAATTTCTTCTTATGTTCTCCGCTGGATAGGAACTTTGGAGTGATTCTTTATCGCACGTTGAGGGATGGTTATATGATCCAATTATATTAGCATTGTGGAGAGATTGCACTAGCGAAAGTACAGACCCTAGGTCTCATTTTCAAGCATTGCAATATCGTTTTTGCCCTGTTTTATCAATTGCTACCTTGCTGTTTTTTATTGTTCCTATTACAAAAATCAATATCTACTATCATTACTACACTTGTATCACCATCTCTTCGCTGAACTAGTGCACCTATACAATTTACCATTGTATTTCGTGTGTTGGGGACACAAGAGACTTTTTATTATTTGGTTGTAGGGTTGTTTGAGAGAGACCATCTTCATCCTACACCTCCTACGGATTGGTAAACCTTAGGTCATCCACTTGAGGGAAATTTTCTACTATCCTACGAAACTCTGCGCTTGGAGGCCCAACACGATTCTACAAGAACAAGTTGTGTAGTAGACATCACATGCATCTAGAGTATTAAGTATAAAATAGAGTAATGCCTTAAGCAAGATGACACAATGTAGAGAAAGTAAACCCAAGAGCAATATGAATAAACCCCATCTTTTTATCCTTAATGGCAACAATACAAATACATGTCCTTTCCTTTCTGTCACTCGGATGGAGCACCGCAAGATTAAACACATCACAAAGCACCTCTCCCATTGCAAGATAAATAAATCTAGTTGGCCAAACCAAACGGATAGATCGGAGAGAAATACAATGCTATAATAATCATGCATAAAAGAATTCAGAAAATACTCAATTAATATTCATGAATAATCTGATCATAAACCCACAATTCATTAGATCCCAATAAACACACTGCAAAAGATGATTACATTGAATAGGACTCCAAGAACATCAAGCAGAATATTGTATTGCAGATCAAAGAGAGAGAGAAGAAGCCATCTAGCTACTAGCTATGGACCCGTATGTTTATGGTGAACTACTCACGCATCATCGGAAGGGCAGCAAGAATGATGTAGAAGCCATCCGTGATCAATTCCCCCTCCGGTAGAGTGCCGAAAAAGGCCTCCATATGGATCACGGAAGAACAAAAACTTGCGGCGGTGAAAAAAGTGTTTTGGGTGGCTCTCTGGTATAATGGGAATATTTGGTAATTTATAGAGGTGGAATTAGGTTAGGAGGTGCCACGAGGGGCCCACAAGCCTGGGGGATTCCCCCTGAGCTTGTCTCTCCCTCGTGACTCCTGAGGTCTTCTCTTGAACCTTCGTGGGTCCCTTATGGTCCAGTAAACATGAATCCGAAGTTTTTTCTCCGTTTGGACTCTGTTTGATATTGATTTTTTTTGAAAAGCCAAAAACAAGCAAAAGCAGCAACTGGCGCTAGGCACTAGGTTAATAGGTTAGTCCCAAAAAATGATATGAAATTGCATATGATTGCATATAAAACATCCAAGATTGATACTATAATAGCACAGAACAATAAAAAATTACAGATACGTTGGAGACGTATCACGTATTGTTCTTCAGGATTTTGCTAAAAACTAGAATATCATCAAAGTAGAAAACAACACAATAGCCTATGAGATGTATAAGTACATAATACATCACTCTCATAATGGCACTTGGGGCTTGAGATAAGACAAAAGGCATGACTAACTGATAACCCACAAGTATAGGGGATCGCAACTGTTTTTGAGGGTAGAGTATTCAACCCAAATTTATAGATTCGACACAAGGGGAGCCAAAGAATATTTGACGGTAACGTGATCAGTAACTTTTCAACAAAAATAATTATCCGCTTGTAGAATTCCATTGTATGATAAAAATAATGTGCCAAGATTTGCCTTTAGGATGTTTACATTGCTTGTTGTTTTGTGCGGCGCAAAACAGAAACTTTGGCTGTAGTGCATGATTTTACATTTTTTACTGGAATGTCAAACGGTTATGAAACTTTTTGCACTGTATTTCTATACAAATTTATTTTTTTTCCTAATTTGTTCAGGAGTTTTGGAGTACCAGAAGTATGGTGAATGTTCATATTACTACAGACTGTCCTGTTTAAGACAGATTCTGTTTTTGATGCATTGTTTTGCTTGTTTTGATGAAACAATCAATTTATATCAGTGGATTAAGCCATGTAAAAGTTATATTACAGTAGCTACAATGCAAAAACAAAATATGAATTGGTTTGCAACAGTACTTACCGAACTTTCTGTTGAGTTTTGTGTGGATGAAGTGATCAAAGATCGTGGAGGTCTCGATATGAGGAGAAGGAGGAGAGGCAAGAGCTCAAGCTTGGGGATGCCCAAGGCACCCCAAGTAAATATTCAAGGAGACTCAAGCGTCTAAGCTTGGGGATGCCTCGGAAGGCATCCCATCTTTCTTCAACAAGTATCGGTATGTTTTCGTTCTCGTTTCGTTCACATGATAAGTGCAAATCTTGGATCGTCTTTTGCATTTAGTTTACATTTTTTTCTTTTGTGCACCATGCTGGTATAAGATAGTCCATGATATATTTATAGAATGCTCATTGCACTTCACTTATATCTTTTGAGCATGGCTTTATAGAATGCTTCATGTGCTTCACTTATATCATTTGAAGTTTGGACTGCCTGTTTCTCTTCACGTAGAAAACCTTTGTTTGAAGAATGCTCTTTTGCTTCACTTATATTTATTAGAGCATGATATTTTTTAGAAAGAATTATACTCTCATGCTTCACTTATATCTATTTAGAGAGTAAAAAGGAATTGGTCAATTGTATGGTTAGTCATAAAATCCTACATAAAACTTATGGATCACTGAATATGATATGTTTGATTCCTTGCAATAGTTTTGCGATATAGAGATGGAATATGTGGGAAGTACTAGTAAATGGTTGTGTTTAGTAAGAATATTGGTGTTAAGGTTTGTGATTCCCGAAGCATGCACGTATAGTCTCTCGTTATGCTATGAAGTTGGAGCATGATTTATTATTGATTGTCCTCCTTATGAGTGCCGGTCGGGGACGAGCGATGGTCTTTTCCTACCAATCTATCCCCGTAGGGGCATGCGTAGTAGTACTTTGCTTCGAGGGCTAATAAACTTTTGCAATAAGTACATGAGTTCTTTATGACTAATGTGAGTCCATGGATTATATGCACTCTTACCTTTCCGCAATTTGCTAGCCTCTATGGTACCGTGCATTGCCCTTTCTCACATCGAGATGTGGTGCAAACTTCGCAGGTGCATCCAAACCCCGTGATATGATACGCTCTATCACACATAAGCCTTATTATATGTTCCTCAAAACAGCCACCATGCCTACCTATTATGGCTTTTCCATGGCCATTCCGAGATATATTGCCATGCAACTTCCACCGCTTCCGTTTGATGACTTGAGCATTCATTGTCATATTGCTTTGCAAGATCATATAGCTGACATAGTAGTTGTGGCTCAGCAACCATTCATCATTTTTCATACATGTTACGCTAGATCATTGCACATCCTGGTACATTGCGAGAGGCATTCATATAGAGTCATATTTTGTCATAGGTATCGCGTTGTAATTTTTATTTCTTTTGAGTTATAAGTAAATAGAAGTGTGATGATCATCATTATTCATTTTTAGAGCAGTGCCCCAGTGAGGAAAGGATGATGGAGACTATGATTCCCCCACAAGTCGGGATGAGACTCCGGACAATGAGAAAAAAAAATAAGAAAAGAAAAAAAAGAAAAAAAGAAAGGAAAGATAAAAAGAAAAAAATAACAAAGAGAGAAGGGGCATTGCTAGTATCATTTACCACACTTGTGCTTCAAAGTAGCACCATGTTTTTCATATGGAGAGTCTCCTATGTTGTCACTTTCATATACTAGTGGGAATTTTTCATTATAGGATTAGATGCACACCCACTTAGTTTCATATTGAGCTTTCATACACTATAGTTCTTAGTGCATTCGTTGCATGGCAATGCCTACTCCTCACGTTGATATCGATTGATGGGCATCTCCATAGCCCGTTGGTTCGCCGCATCGATGTGAGACTTTCTTGCTTTTTGTCTTCTATATATTTACCTCTATCATCATACTCTATTCCACCCGTAGTGCTATATCCATGGCTTGCGCTCATGTATTGCGTGAGAGTTGAAAAGGCCGAAGCGCGTTAAAAAGTACGAACCAATTGCTCGGCTTGTCATCGGGGTTGTGCATGATAAATACACTACAAAAAAAAGACACTTCCGTGATGATACGTGTTTGTCACAGTAGGTCATGTTTTCTGTCATGCATGTACATCCATGACAATTTTATGACAGAATCAAGATAGTCATACCTGTGGTGTCGTAGAAGTGTTCCATGACATTACCAAAATTATCATCACGGAAGTGTCCACTTCCATGACAATAAATCACGCGTCATAGAAGTGCTTTCATCAAGGGTGACCGACACGTGGCATCGACCGTAACGGGTTGCCGTTGAGCTATCGGGTCCGGTTTTGGATCCGATAACTCGTTAACAGCCCGGACCAATGGGGATTTTCCACGTGTAAAATTCTCATTGGCCGGAGGAAACACGTGTTGGCTCAACGTTCGAACAGATGTCATCCACTCATTGGACAGGAGGCGCCTATGATACGTCGACACGTGGCACGGCCCAACAGAGGCCCATTCCGGTGAAAAGGCCGGCCCAGCTAAAGGCCCTCCATGTTTTTTCAGACACTAGTCGGCTGGCCCATTAACAGCCTGCCATCTTTTGGGCCAAATTGAGCCCCATAGCAGATCAGGCCCGTTCACATCCTGCCGTGTTTTGCGCCAAATTACGACCTATACCGGATCAGGCCCGTTAACAGGCCACTGTTCTTTTGGGCCCATTCTAAGACATGTTTGTATTTCAGCCTGTTAAATGCCCGTTAACCAGTTCGGCCCGATAATAGTTTCGGCCTGTTAGCGGCCCGTGGTGCATCTGGGACGCTGTCGGCCCGGTTTAACTTTAGGCCCTTTAACGGCCCATGCAGAAACTGGGCTATTTCTTGCCCAAAGTAACTTTAGGCCTCTTAACGGCCCATAGTCTTCGTGGATAAATTTCTGCCCAACAGGCCTATCGGCCTGTTAATGGCCCGTGGAACAGTTGGGCCTAATTACAGCCTGCGTTGAATCAGGCCTGCTTACAGCCCATCTGATAATGCCCCATGACACTTTTGGTCCTATGGCCCGCGTGGATACCGGCCTGCTTAAAGCCCATAATTTTATTGGGCCAAACTGGCCCGAGATATATTTTGGCCTGTTAACTGCTCGACCTGTTTGGGCCAAACATGGGCCTTAGGCAGTTTCGGCCTGTATTGGTCCGTGAATTTTTCGGCCCAATGCTGGCCCAATCTAGGTTTTAGCTTGTTAAAAGCCCATGGTATTCTCTGGCCCAGCTGGCTAGAACTTTACTCGGCCTGTTAAAGGCGGGAAACAACTATAGGTTTAGACCCGCTAATGGCCCAAGATGATTATAGGCCCACGTTTTGGCCCATATGAGTAACGGGCCGGCCTGAAGACCGACAACACTGAGATCCACTGAACCTTCCGGCCCAAATTACAACATACCGACCAAAGAATAAACCTAGACTATACAATAAAGAAATTACGGCATATTACATCCACTGGGAATCAAAGTTCGCTACCGGTGATAATAAAGCGCAACGTGACCGCTGATTACATACACTGGGCATCAAAGGTCGCCACCAGTGCATATAAACGCGCCGACAAAAGAATATACAAAACTGAGAGCACTTCAGAAGGCACTAGGCCTTTACAGGACGGGCCCCGCAAGCAGCCGAACAAGCTGATGAGACCTCAGTTGTGTCAACGATAGATGCTCCATCCCTAGCTGTATGGAACGATAGTGTGCATGGCAGTCCTCTAACATCTTCTTTGCATCTTTGACTTCAAGTTGGAGCTGAGCTGAAGCAAGCCTTTCCGCTTTAAGTTGAGACTGAAGTAGTCGAACTGATTGAGGCAGCGACTGCACAGAGGTTGTCTCACACCTACTGGTGAGTAGCTTCAACTCACTGTCTTCATCAAGACAGGACCTTGGGGTCATCTCTTTGTCCTCAGTATGATTTGGCTCACTATCTTCCCTAAAGTTCTACCTGGCATAAGAGGTACGACTCTGAAAGAGAAACAAGGAGACACGTAACAGGTTTCACAATTATATAAGCAAATAAATGGATCTGTTCTGCATAAGGAACATGTTTTTACAACTACAATTTAAAACTGGTAGTTGTTGCAAACATCCAATCAGATGTAAACAACAAAGTAAACAACTGTGGAGGAAATGATGCCTATCCAACTCTATACTAGAACAAAGTTTGAAGGCTTGAGAAGGATGAACTTACATTACATGTTAACACGGGCTGGACAAAGCCCATCTCCATGTTGATGGAAGGATAATTCAATAAATTCCCCAAAGAAAATTGTTTATAAGCGTTGCCATTTTTCTACATTTTGCAAAGAGTAAATATAGATCAAATAATATTGGAAGAAACAGAGGATAATGAAGCTCAGGTGCAGACTGATGATACATAATCAAATAGCATTAAGTACAGGGTTACAAGGCAAAAGGTACTGACAAGAGGAATGCAGACATCAACGTGTGCAGTGGCATTGGCTTTATTCAACATTTTGGTAAGAGTAAATGTAGATATGATAATTTGGAGAAAGTGGAGGGCAGGGCAGATAAGATGCAGAGTAATGCTAGACAATCAACTATCTCGCGATGCAAGTATAGTAATACCACCATCGTCCGTTATTACTTGTTGCTCAAATGGATGTATCTAGCACTATTAAGTTCTAAATACATCCAATTGATCAACAATTAATTCGATACAGAGGGAGTACATGACAACAGGTACATACATGAGCAATCCAAAACTTCATAACCATTGTGTTAATTCTACATTTATCTAAGAGTAAATATAGATCTTATAATTTCAAGCAAAGGGAGGATAAAGAAGCGAACATTTACAGTGATGCTACATAATCAAGCAGCAATGAGTGTACGTATGCTGACAAACGGCAAGAGGTACTGACAAGAGCAATGCTGAGCCCAGTATTGCTGTGAGATCCTATGATCCTTTGAGCAAGGAGCTTCATCTGAAATTAGTTTTCATAAAAGAGAGAAGGTAAGGCACATGCAGAAATTTAGGAGTTCAAATTTTGAATTGATATCATAGACAGTACCTGACGCTGTGCTGTCAGCAGTTCTAATAGGGGTTTGGCTAGTGGAGTAGGGGTAGAGTGTGGTACAGTTGGGCCTATGTTTTCTATGGCTGCTGATCTATCTAATTTATCAGGTATCACTACCTTTTCCAAATACCTAGTTTGTACTCCTTGAGGATCTGCACTCACCCTCTTCCTTTTGGACATCTATTACGAAAGAACAACATTTGACTGGAAAAACATAGTATGACGACACATGGAATAGGTACAAAAAATGGATAGGTATGGCATATACTCATATATGATGCTTAAACTAAGAAGATGGTGTAACAAATTAGAAGTAATGCAAGAGGTCAGATGCAAAATATGTGCGACCAATACAACCTTGCCAAGTTAGAGCAAGCACCTTGATGGGTGAATAAGATAGGCCATCCTCCACCATGCCAAGTTTGTTAGCCAGTGGATTGTTCCGCAATATTCCTCTCGTGCGCCCATTCTCATATTCATTTTGATAATGTTCAGTACCTGACATGCATGAAAACATAAAAACAAGTGAGATTATGTTTGTAATGCAGAAGTGATTCTAATCCAATACTGCCTCCCTGTAAACCCCTTTGTGCTATCTCTACAACTCTTCTGAGAGATGCCATGCATGCTGTAACTTGGTGTGTGCATTAATATAATGTGGCCTACTACTCAAAATATGAGAGATCCAGAAGTGATGATACTTCGCAGATGACAGCTTCAACATATAGTAAAGAAGAACAAGTCGACCTGACCTGACAGATTCAAAATATACTAAGGGAGAACAACTCAACCTGACCAGTCGACCGCAAATGTCTCTGCTACTCTTCCCAACAAGGAACATACTTATTAAAGAAGAGAAGAGTATCATCTTAAAGAAGAGCAGAAGAGCAAGCAGATTGAAGATATTACAAGTCTTTCTATACATTGTCGGTTGCCCACCCATGATGAACCAGAGCGCACAGAGAAATAGTATTCCTTCCGGTCTCTCCATATGTGGCTCACATGCATTTCGAAACTAGAGTAGGAACATTTAGCTGACCAATTAAACATCTCTCAGTTTTACTAATATCAGCATAGTATCATATTTGAATTTGTACAACTAAGCTTGTTTAGCTCGATGGGTGGAGAAGTGCTATTACGACACAAACCACGTAGGCTGATCGTGGTCATCATAAAATGGGGAAACCGTAAGCATGATGAGTATAGTGTTGACCGTGGCAGTGGGATGGCAGATCTGAAGCTGCAAACCGCGCAAAGGGTAATTAGAAACCGATCTTTGCTTTGAAATAACAACTAAGATTTGGTATGGACAAGAAAGTACAGTCAACAAGTGACAAAGAAATGCAATTCTGCTGTCTCTCTATATGTCGCGACATGCATTTGGAAACTCAAGTGGGACCTTTAGCTAACCAACTAAATGTGTCTATTAACTAATATCAGTATCATATCACAATCATATTTGAACAACTAAGCCCTGTGTTGTTTAGCTTGATGGGTGGAATCATACTAGTACGACAGAAAGCACCTATGCAGATCATAGTAGAGTAGATAAAAGGGGAAAACCCTAAGCATCAAGAGTAAAATCAGGAAAGTGGAACTAGCTGGACCAGTGGGTGGCACACATGCTTTTCGAAACGAATATAGGAACATTAGGTGACCAATTAAACGTTCTCTATTTTAGTAATAAGAGCATCATATCAGATTCATATTTCAACACCTAAGCTTTGGAATTATGAGTGGCATGTTGTTTTGCTTGATGGGTTGAGGTCTTGAGGAGCAGTGCTAGCACGACACGAAGCACCTACGATGATGGTAGTGAATATAAAGGGGGAAAACCATAAGCTTTACGAGTATAGTGACCGTGCCATGGCGGATCTGAAGGTGCAAACCGGACAAAGCTACTTCCAACCAATGTTTGCTTTCAACTAGCCACTACGATTTGGTACGGACAAGAAAAGTACAGTAAACAATTTACGATCTATTCTCCGGGTGAGATCAATTACTGAAGCACATATGTGTCGGCGTTCTGGGAACGGGGGTCCCCAGACTTGCCTGCCTGCGGCCCACGGTGTGGCTCTGTGCGTGGGCCCGTATGACCCATCTTCATCAACAAGGCATTCAAGACCCTCGCGAGGGGCCAAGCCTCGTGAGGCAGATGACATAAGACCTCCTTAGGAGCGGCCTCACCAGGTTGGCTCGCGAGGGGAAGAGAGATCAAGGCAAGGCAAACCTCGCGAGGTTCTCGTGACGTGAGCCACATCGATCAAGATCAGGCGGGCGCCAGGCGGGCGCCAGCGCGCGCAGTGTCCTTGTTTCCATTTGGTGCTAAGGAAGCAAACGCAGGCGCGGAGTACCAAGGTGTCAAGCAAATGTTTCCATATCGGTGCAACGAGACCAAGACTAGCAGGACGGCAAGAAGGAGGTCACCATGGAGCCCAAGGCGGCGTCACCACCAGAGCCTTTTGCAGGCGAAGACCGCTTTTGTCAGGATAAGCTGTACTAGCTGTCCCCTTTCAAATTGGCCGTTGTTGGCTCCCTTCCCGCTTGATATTTGGGAAGAGGACCAGGGCCTATATAAGTAGAACTAGCCACCACCGTAGGGGGCATCTCATCTTGAGAAATCCTCACCCACACACAGAGCGCAAGATCACCTCAACCTCAGGAGGCTGTTCTTCCCCTTGTAACTATTCATCCATAGCCCAAGAGGCAATCCACCACCACCACACTGGAGTAGGGTATTACACCACAACGGTGGCCCGAACCAGTATAAATCTTGCGTCCCTCGTGTTGTGAGTTCGTTGAGTTTGCCCTTGAGATCTTAGCAAGCTAGGACGTGGATCGGTAGGGGGAGAACTTCGCGCGCACCCCAGAGTTCAAACCTTAAAGGTTTTGCCAGAACCCGTGATCCGACATTTGGCGCGCCAGGTAGGGGTGCCCCATTGATACGTCTTCGTCGTATCTACTTTTCCAAACACTTTTGCCCTTGTTTTGGACTCTAACTTGCATGATTTGAATGGAACTAACCCGGACTGACGCTGTTTTCAAGAGAATTGCCATGGTGTTATCTTTGTGCAGAAAAAAAAGTTCTCGGAATCAAGGCCAGGGGGCCCACACCCTGTCCACGAGGGTGGGAGGCGCGCCTGCCCCCCTGGGCGTGCCCCTTGCCTCGTGGGCCCCCTGGAGCTCCACCGACCTGAACTCCAACTCTATATATTCGTGTTCGGGGAGAAAAAAATCGGAGAGCAGGATTCATCGCGTTTTATGATACGGAGCCGCCGCCAAGCCCTAAACTCTCTCGGGAGGGCTGATCTGGAGTTTGTTCGGGGCTCCGGAGAGGGGAATCCGTCTCCATCGTCGTCATCAACCATCCTCCATCACCAATTTCATGATGCTCACCGCCGTGCGTGAGTAATTCCATCGTAGGCTTGCTGGACGGTGATGTGTTGGATGAGATTTATCATGTAATCGAGTTAGTTTTGTTAGGGTTTGATCCCTAGTATCCACTATGTTCTGAGATTGATGTTGCTATGACTTTGCTATACTTAATGCTTGTCACTAGGGCCCGAGTTCCATGATTTCAGCTCTGAACTATTATGTTTTCATGAATATATGTGAGTTCTTGATCCTATCTTGCAAGTCTATAGTCACCTACTATGTGTTATGATCTGGCAACCCCGAAGTGATAATAATCGGGGCCACTCCCGGTGATGACCGTAGTTTGAGGAGTTCATGTATTCACTATGTGTTAATGCTTTGGTCCGGTACTCTATTAAAAGGAGGCCTTAATATCCCTTAGTTTCCAATAGGACCCCGCTGCCACGGGAGGGTAGGCCAAAAGATGTCATGCAAGTTCTTTTCCATAAGCACGTATGACTATATTCGGAATACATGCCTACATTATATTGATGAATTGGAGCTAGTTCTGTGTCACCCTATGTTATGATTGTTACATGATGAACCGCATCCGGCGTAATTCTCCATCGCCGATCCAATGCTTACGAGCTTTTCACATATTGTTCTTCGCTTATTTACTTTTCTGTTGCTACTGTTACAATTACTACAAACCCCAAAAATATTACTTTTGCTACTGTTACCGTTACTTCCATACTACTTTGCTACTAAATACTTTGCTGCAGATATTAAGTTATCCAGGTGTGGTTGAATTGACAACTCAACTGCTAATACTTGAGAATATTCTTTGGCTCCCCTTGTGTCGAATCAATAAATTTGGGTTGAATACTCTACTTTCTGGTGCCGTTGCCGGGGAGCATAGCTCTATTCTTTGAGTCACTTGGGATTTATATCTGCTGGTCACTATGAAGAACTTGAAAGACGCGAAAACAAAAATTTATCCCTCAACTACGAGGGGAGGTAAGGAACTGCCATCTAGCTCTCCACTTGATTCACCTTCTGTTTTGAGTAAGCTTGCGACACCTAAACTTGCTTCTGCTATTAATTCGGATATGTCGCGTGTTATTAATGATGCCACTTCTACTATGCATGATTCTTATGATGAAACTACTTCTATGCTTGATACTACTGTGCCACTTGGTGAATTTCTTGATGAACAACTTGCTAGGGCTAGAGAGAATGAAATTATTGAAACTGATAATATTGATGAAAGTGATGATGAAGATTCTCCCCCTAGATATGAATTGCATGTTGTGCCTGAGGGTTATGTTATGGATGAAGAAACTGCTAGAGATTTTCTTGCTTGCAATGATAGAAGTGATCTTAAGAAATTATTAGCTAAGCTGAAACAAAAATCTCTGAATGCTAGAATGAAATATGATCCTGCTTATGCTACTTCACCTATCTTTGTTACTGATAAGGATTATGAATTCTCTGTCGACCCTGATATAATTACTTTGGTTGAATCTGATCCTTTTTATGGCTATGAATCTGAAACTGTTGTGGCACATCTTACTAAATTAAATGATATAGCCACCCTGTTCACTAATGATGAGAAAACTCGCTACTATTATATCCTTAAGATATTTCCGTTCTCATTAAAGGGTGATGCTAAAATATGGTTTAATTCTCTTGATCCTGGTTTTGTGCATAGTCCCCAGGATATGATTTATTACTTCTCTGCTAAATATTTCCCTGCTCATAAGAAACAAGCTGCTTTAAGGGAAATATATAATTTTGTGCAAATTGAAGAAGAGAGTCTCCCACAAGCTTGGGGGAGGCTTCTCCAATTACTTAATGCTTTTCCTGATCATCCTCTCAAGTAAAATGAAATACTTGATATCTTTTATAATGGACTAACCGATGCTTCCAGAGACCACCTGGATAGTTGTGCTGGTTCTGTTTTCAGGAAAAGAACAACTGATGAAGCTGAAATTCTATTGAATAATATGTTGACAAATGAAAATAATTGGACACTTCCTGAACCAACTCCTAAGCCAACTCCGAAGAAAAGGGGTGTTCTATTTCTTAGTCCTGAAGATATGCAAGAGGCAAAGAAATCTATGAAAGAAAAAGGTATAAAAGCTGAAGATGTTAAGAATTTACCTCCTGTTGAAGAAATACATGGTCTTAATTTACCGCCTGTTGAAGAAACACATGGTCTTGATAACCCGACACAAGTAGTAAAGGTAAATTCTATTTATAGATTTGATGAAGGTGATATTCCTCGTTATAAGTCTACTAGCCAATGCTTAGATGAGTTTGATAATTTTATTGTCAAACAAGAAAACTTCAATGCTTATGTTGGTAGAGAATTAAAACGCAATGCTTATATGATTGAACACTTGAGTGATTACATGTCTAGAGTTAAAGGTGAACTTAAACTCATTAGTAAACATGCTTCTATGGTTACCACTAAAGTAGAACAAGTACTTAAAGCTCAGAATGATTTGCTCAATGAATTGAATATTAAGAATAATGACTTTGCTGTTAGAGTTGCAACTAGAGGGGGTAAAGTGACTCAGGAACCTTTGTATCCTGAAGGTCACCCTAAGAGAATTGAGCAGGATTCTCAGAGAAATATATGGATGCACCTAGTCCTTCTAAGAAGAAGAAAAAGAAAAATGATAGGACTTTGCATGCTTCTAGTGAACCTGTTGTTGACACACCTGAGAACCCCAATGATATTTCTATTTCTGATGCTAAAACACAATCTGAAAATGAACATGAACCTAGTGATAAGGTTAATGATGATGTTCATGTTGATGCTCAACCCAGCAATGATAATGATGTAGAAATTGAACCTGTTGTTGATCTTGATAACCCACAATCAAACAATCAACGTTATGATAAGAGAGACTTTGTTGCTAGGAAGTACGGTAAGTGTTGAGGATATAAACCTCAGAGTCACCCGCCCGGAGGGGCCGGGTTACTCATAATGGTCATCGCCTGAAGCCCGGCGCCAAGCTTGAAGATGGCGGGCCAAAGATGGGCTTAAGACCTGGAGATGGCTTAAGGCCCGTAGTTACAACCGCCATTATGGTAGAACTTGTAGTGTAAGGCAAGAATAGTTGAGAGTCCGAGCCGGACACTCTTATGAGCCGGCCGGGACTCTGATAGCCGCTGGGCGTCAACCTCTCTATATAAAGAGACGACCCGGCGGCGGCTTAGGGGCAAGAAAGATCTCGTCGAGAGCCAGGCATAGCAGTTAAGCTCCCTGGTCATCGAAACCCTAATCAATACCACCTCAACTGGACGTAGGCTTTTACCTTCACCGTAAGGGGCCGAACCAGTATAACCCTCGTGTTCCTTGTCCCGTTTAACCCCTTCAAGCTTCCTAGCTGCGATGGCTCCACGACTAAGTCCTAGCTCGAGGACATATGCCGTGACAATTCCACGACAGTTGGCGCCCACCGTGGGGCCACCGCACGGTGGATTTGAGTTCTTGAAGGGCAGCTTCGAAGGGCTCAAGGGATACGCTATGGGCTGGATGACCAAGAGTCGTCGCGGCAAGCTCTACATCGACGATGCAAACTGGGGCCCCGACGCCGGCTCAATTGAGTATGGGTATCGGGTCCGCTTCGGCGGAATTCATGTTTTCATCGGCAAGATTGGTGAGCCGGGCCCTGAGCCGGATCTCTGCGCCGATCTCGTCGAGACGGCTCAGCGCGCACGACCCGCCCGGGCCCTACCTGCCTTGAAGCATGTTTTTGTGGGATGTATCCATGAAGGACTCTCTGTAGGGTCTGTATCTGGTGATGAGACGGCCGCCAGCTCTGACGGCGAGTCGTCCACAGATGAGTCAAACTCGTTGTATCAACTTCAAGATGGCAGGCTCATGGGTTGTTCCGATGGTGATAGTATTCGGAACCCGTTTGAGCCGCCGAGCCGGGTTGGAATCTTCATGGCCGGTGCACAGCCTGTTCAGAACCCTGCCGCGGGGTCAGGAAACCCGGTGCCTTCGCCGGCTCAGGTGCTGATGGATCTCACGGACAAGATGACGGCCCTGTTGACCGCCACGGTTGACCCGGCGGATCAAGCTCAGCATGACGCGGAGGTGGCGCAGTTAAAGTTAGATCTAGTGAAAGCCAAGGAGGATCTGGCAGCGGAAGGGATCAGGATGGCTGCGGAGAGGGCGGCTCTCGACGCCCAGACTCAGCTGATTCAGGCGCAGTCCTTCCAACTCACGATGGGTCAGAACGCGTCCAATGAGGTCATGAGAAGGAGGCATCAAAAGGCCCAATCTCGACTCCCTCCGGTCTACGATCCTCGAAACCTCTTCAACACGCCAGGTGCAGGGTCTAGTAACCCGCCGGGGGTCATAGTGCCCGGGTCCGGGACCCCTGTTCAGCCACAAGTGATGGGGCCTCCCCGGGTGAACCCTGCCCCGCCTTAGTATGTGCCAATACCACCGGGTCATTATGCTAACCCGCCGGAGAACATGGTCGCTGCAGCAGCACGGCTGGCGGCTCTCCCAATTGACGGCGATTCTCCAACGGCTGTTGAAACCCGCCGGGTCAGAGAACTCCTTCAGACGGCGCTGGCGCAGCAAGAGGCGTATTCTTACAGCCGGGACAGGATCCACTCAACCCCTCATCCAGGCCGGAGTCCGAGTTATAGCAGACACATGGTCTCTGCGACCGGCTCAAGTAATGTCCGACGCCATGACCCGCCCCCTGGCCATGGCCCGGCTCATAACGGAGCCTTTCACGCAGCAGACCAAGACAGAGCGCGACAAGAGGCAGAGCAGGCGCCTTAGTTGACGGCTTACCAGACACCCCCGGCTTATCCAACGACTTCCGTCAACGTGGGTATCCCTACGAGGACTGGAGGTGTCCCTTGTTTAGTGCCGGCTCTCCGTAATGAACGTCTACCCAAGGACTTCAAAGGGCCTAGGAAGGTGCCTAATTACATGGCTGATTTACAACCCAGGGCCTGGATCGAGAGTTACGAGATGGCCATGGAATTGCTGGAGGTCAGTGAAGCTGCGATGGCCAAGTACTTCACCATGATGTTAGATGGGACTGCCCGCACTTGGTTGAAAGGGCTACCACCAAATTCCATCGGGTCTTGGGCTGAGCTGAAAGCCCGTTTCATCCAAAACTTCAAGGATACCTGTAGGCAATCTATGTCAATTGTGGATTTGACTAACTATAAACAGCAGGAGGGTGAGTCTACGACACATTGGGTTCGCCGGGTCAAAGAGATCATACATTCATCTGATAAGATGGATGCCGGCTCTGCGGTCTTAATGTTGGAGCAGAATTGTCGCTTCCTGCCCCTGAAGATGAAACTCGGGCGGCTCAAGCGTGATTGTAATGATATGGGTACACTGATGGCGGCTCTCGTCAAGTATGCCGACTCTGATAGTACCAAGGACCCTGCTTCAGATGATGAAAGGACAGGGAAGGGAAAGAAGAACGGCAATGGCAAGGGTCCTCAGCATAACCCGGGGAACCAAGGAGGTGGCAAGCGTAAAGCCGACGGCAGCCTAGAGTTCGTGGCCAACGCCAGCTCACAGGGTAATAACCAGCGACGCAAGGGGAGGCCACCTCCCCGAGCCAGCGGGTCAGGCCCGACGCTGGAGCAGCTGTTGAATGAGCCTTGTCCAAGGCACGGCTCTAGGGAGAAGCCAGCTACTCATTTATGGAAGGATTGCGCGATCATGAAGGCATTTAAGAATTCCAATGCCTTTAATGGCAACAATGGCCCGGGCGGCGGCTCAGGCGCTGGCGGTTTTCATGGCCCGGGCGTCGGCTCAAATTCTAATCCGCAGAACGGTCAAGGGGGCTTTAACCAGCAGTCTGGCCAGGGTCATCAACAGCAGTAGGAGGGTTATCAGACCAATCCAAAGCAGCTTAACGGTGGACAGTATCACGTATTTACCACCAGTCTGTGTAAGCGAGATCAGAAGCTTCATAAGAGGGCCGTGAATGCTGTTGAGCCGGCGGTTCCACGTTATTTAAGATGGTCTGAGCAGCCTATCGTGTGGAGTAGGGAGGATCACCCTCCCCGGGTTGATAACCCGGGTCACTTGGCCCTGGTGGTGGCTCCTCAGGTGGGAGGATATAAGTTCACTAAGGTGCTCATGGATGGGGGCAGCAGTATCAACATCCTCTATTATGAGACTTTCCGTCGTATGGGGTTGATTGATAAGAACCTCAGCCAGTCAAACACTATTTTCCATGGTGTGGTGCCTGGTAAGTCGGCTTATCCAGTGGGCAAGATCGAGCTGGAAGTGGCCTTTGGAGACGATTACAACTATAGGGTGGAAAAATTGACCTTTGAGGTGGTCAAGATAAGAAGTCCGTACCATGCCATATTTGGGCGGCCGGCTTACGCCAAATTCATGGCACGGCCGTGTTACGTGTATTTACAGCTCAAGATGCCGGGTCACAATGGGACCATTACGGTTCACGGCAGTCGGAAGGTGGCCTTGGAGTGTGAGGAAGGCGATGCAGCTTATGCAGAATCTGTTTGTGCAACAGAGGAGTTGAAATTTTACAAAGACAATGTTGACCCAACAGATATGACCTCTCTGAAAAAGCCGACTACGGAGCAGGAGCCGGCAATGAAATTTAAGTCGGCTGATGAGACTAAACTTGTTGATTTCGTTCTAGGTGATTCATCTCAGCAGTTTAGCATCAGTGCCAATCTGGATCCAAAATAGGAAAGCACGCTCATCGAGTTCATCCGTGAGAATAGGGACATTTTTGCATGGAAACCTTCTAACATGCCAGGTGTACCTAGAGAACTCGCTGAGCACACTCTCAATGTTGATCCGAAATTTAAGCCGGTCAGACAATTCCTTCGGCGGTTTAATGAAGAGAGGCGGAAAGCCATTGGCGAAGAGGTGGCCCGGCTCTTGGCGGCCGGGTTTATTGTTGAAGTCTTTCACCCAGAGTGGTTAGCTAACCCGGTGCTTGTACTCAAGAAGAATGGCACCTGGCGGATGTGTGTGGACTACACGGACTTAAACAAGGCATGTCCGGCTGATCCTTTTGCTCTTCCCCGTATTGATCAAATCATTGATGCTACGGCGGGTTGCGAGCGCTTAAGTTTCTTGGATGCTTATTCTGGATACCATCAGATTAAAATGGCAGTTAAGGACCAGGAGAAGACGGCGTTCATCACTCCCTTTGGAGCCTTCTGCTATGTGTCTATGCCTTTTGGACTCAAGAGTGCACAGGCGACTTATTAGCGTTGCGTGCAGGGAGAAGGAAACCTTGATAGATGACCTGAGGGAAACCTTTGATAATCTCCGGGTCTACAAGATGATGCTTAACCCGGCCAAGTGTGTTTTTGGTGTTCCTGCAGGCAAGCTCTTGGGTTTTCTGGTTTCTAACAGAGGCATTGAAGCTAACCCGGAGAAGATCAAGGCAATCACCTCTCTGGCTAAGCCGGCGTGTATAAACGACGTCCAGCGCCTGGCGGGTCGTATCGCTGCTTTAAGCCGGTTTATAAGCCGTTTGGGTGAGAAGGCCATGCCATTGTACCAGTTGATGAAGAAAACTGATGACTTTGTCTGGAATGATGCCGCTAATATTGCTTTTGAGGATTTGAAGAGGCAGCTGGCTGAGCCCCCAGTCCTTGCTGCTCCGGTCGACAAGGAGTCTTTATTGCTGTATGTAGCTGCTAACACGCGGGCCGTCAGCATGGCTGTGGTGGTGGAGCTCAAGGAAGAGGGTAAGGAGCATCTGGTTCAGCGGCCGGTTTATTACGTCAGTGAAGTGCTCATTGAGTCCAAGCAGCGGTACCCACATTGGCAGAAGCTTGTTTATGGTGTGTTCATGGCAAGCCGGAAGCTTAAGCATTATTTCCGGGGTCACCCTATCACTGTGGTCAGTTCTGCTCCCCTTGGAGATATCATCCAAAACAGAGAAGCCACAGGAAGAGTGGCTAAGTGGGCTATAGAGCTCGGGCCTCATGGTCTGAAATACGTACCACGCACTGCTGTTAAATCTCAAGCCTTGGTGGATTTCATCAACGATTGGACAGAGCTACAAGTGCCCGAAGAAAAGCCAGATAGCACATATTGGACTATTCACTTCGATGGGTCCAGGCAATTGGAGGGCTCGGGGGCTGGAGTTGTATTGGCTTCCCCTAAAGGTGACAAGTTTCATTATGTGCTACGATTGATGTTTCCTTGCACTAACAATGCGGCTGAGTATGAGGCCTTGCTCCATGGTCTTCGGATGGCTAAGGAGATGAGCTTGAGCCGGGTAAGGTGCTTCGGCGACTCAGACTTGGTGGCTCAACAAGTATCAGGCAAGTGGGACTCCAAGGACCCTCTCATGGCGGCTTATCGCCGTGAAGTTGATGCCATTGCTGGGCACTTTCAGGGTTACCAAGTAGAGCACATCGATCGCAGGAAGAACGAGGCGGCTGATGCTTTAAGCCGGCTGGGCTCTCAGCGGAAACCGGTGCCGCCTAATACTTTCCTGGACGTCTTGCATCACCCTTCTGTTAAGTTGCCTACAGAGGAAGACTTGGCTGTCCCAGACCCGGAGGCACAATTGGTGGCGGCTCTCCACATCATCCCGGACTGGACGGTGCCCTATCTGGCTTACATGACCTGGGGAGATTTGCCTGAGGATGAAACTTTGGCCAGACAAATAACCCGGCGGTCTAAGTCAATGGTTGTTATCAATGGTGAGCTGCATCGCTGCAGTGTTACGGGAGTGTTCCAGCGTTGTGTCTCCCCTGAAGAAGGTCAAGAGATCTTGCGTGAGATTCATGAAGGGGATTGTGGCCATCATGCTGGCTCAAAATCCCTTGTGGCCAAGGCTTTTCATCATGGTTTTTATTGGCTGACGGCTCATGCTGATGCGGAGGACTTGGTCAGTAAATGTGATGGTTGCCAAAGGTTCTCACGACGGGCTCATGTGCCGGCTCAGGAGCTGAGGATGATACCAATAACTTGGCCGTTTGCGGTCTGGGGGCTTGATATGGTTGGGCCTTTTAAAAGGTCCAAGGATAAGAAGATCCACCTCTTGGTGGCAGTTGACAAATTCACAAAGTGGGTTGAGGCAGAGCCAGTTAGCAAGTGTGACGCGGCCACGGCGGTTCAGTTCATGAAAAGGGTGATATTTCGCTTTGGCTTTCCACAACATTATAACTGACAATGGTACCAATCTGTCCAAAGGCGCCATGGAGGAGTTTTGTCAACGAGAGCATATTCGACTTGATGTTTCGTCAGTGGCTCACCCTCAATCCAATGGTCAAGCTGAGAGAGCTAATCAGGAGATTCTGAAAGGCATCAAGCCCCGGCTTTTGGTCCCTTTACAACGGACGCCGGGTTGTTGGGCGGAGGAGTTACCCTCCGTGTTATGGAGCATCAATACTACTCCTAACAGGTCTACGGGTTACACGCCTTTCTTCATGGTTTATGGAGCGGAAGTAGTCCTCCCCAGTGATATCCGTCATGACTCGCCTCGAGTGGCGGCTTATGTTGAGGCGGATAATGAACAGGCGCGCCAAGATGCTCTTGACTTGTTGGACGAACAGCGTGATGTGGCAGCAGCTCGCTCAGCAATTAACCAACAAGACCTGCGACGTTATCACAGTCGCCGGGTTAAGTCCCGGGTCTTCCAGGAAGGTGATCTGGTGCTCCGGCTCATCCAAGATCAAATAGATGCGCACAAGCTATCCCCGCCTTGGGAAGGACCCTTTGTGGTCAGCAAGAACTAGCACAACGGGTCATATTACCTCATTGACATTCGGGAGCACAAAGATTCACGTAAGTCGGAGGAGGAGACCTGTCGGCCGTGGAACATAGCTCAGCTTCGGCCTTATTACACTTGAGCCACCGGCTCTCGTAATGTACATATTTCTATAAGCCATGTATATATCATGATAAGCAATAAAGCAGGACCTCTGTCCTTTTTTCTCCTCCGAAGGTAAATGTGTTGTTTCCACTACAAGATCACATGGTAACTTGGAGGTGGATCCGGCTTATGATCGTATCCGAATCTAGCCGTACGTAATATAATCACTTGGGGGCTTCCTGTTCAAACATAGGTCGTATTCGAACCAAAGAGAACATAGCTGTCGATACCCATTTGATTAGCAAAGTGCCGAGCTCATTGGGGAGTTTTCTTTGATCATATTTGAATCATAGCTCAACCCCCTTTAGGAAACCGACGTGGATCGTATTCGAATCAGCGTCGTTAAACAACTTTTAAGGTCATTTGGGGGCTTCCTGTTCAAACATGGGTCGTATTCGAACCAAAGAGAACATAGCTGTCGGTACCCTCTTGATCGGCATCGCCAAACCCACTGGGGGCTAAATGATCGCATTCGAATCTTAGCTTAACCCCTTTGGGACGGGTCTCTGGTCGTATTCGAACCGGAAGCCCCTAAGTTTTGATTGTCTGATTTAAAACAAGTTCTTCTGGTTGTATCAACCGTGTACTCGGCGGTTCTTATTCCGCGGGCTTAACTTTGATCCACAGTGCTAATCGAACACAATTGGCATTATCAAGACTGGTAAACCAGAATTGAGGTACCAACCTTATTACCCGGGTTATATAAACCGGAAGTGTACTTGAAGGCCTGTAAGTGTGTTATTACGGTTATATCAAGGACATAATTGAGGACCAGTCTTTTGTGACTTAGATTCCTATTCCGGGTTATATGTATGAGACTATGATTCTCAGTGCGGTAAGCCGCCTAGAGACTTGTGATTTGTTTTTCCATGCAGGATAGTTAAAGACAGCTATTTGAGCTTAAGGAAAATGAATGATCAATTATGACCCGGAAAAATATAAGGAAGCAACTTCAATGGAGTTACGCATTCAACACGTGTATGATGGCACGACAAAGTTAAAATGTTGGTCCTACTCTGTTACAAGACTCTCAGAGTCCAAAAGGAGGAAGCATTGTTTAACAAGCCGCGTAAAGAATCAAGATGCTTGCCGGGTCGACACTTCCGGCTCATCCCTCTCCGCTCCTCCGGCTGTTCCCAAGACCTGGAAGGTTGACGATTTCCAGTCAATGCCGCTCAAAGCTTCAAACTGAGCTTCCTCATCAATTAACCCGGCCGGGTTAATTTCCGGGGCGAAGGTGTGCTTACGAGTCAGCGGGACCAAGCTGATGGCTTCGTAACGCGGAGTGGGGATCCTCTGATTCTCTGCATCGTAGCCCGGCTGGTACTTTGTCAGATCAGTGTCATTCCTAATTAGGGTGGCCACCGGGCGCCCGATCTTCACACAGGCAGCAAAGTCCTTTTGGTCGAAAGGAGTGCCGTCTTCCTTCAAGCTGGGGTAACCAAGTGCAATGTCCGCCGGGTCTAGCTCTGGAAGGAAAGCCTTGGCCCGGCTCAGAGCAGCTATGGCTCTGGCTCTTGCAGAGGCCCGTCGCAGCTCTTGGACACGCTGAGGAAGAACGGCCAGCCGGCAAAGTACTTCTACCAGGTGAGTCGGAACCTCATTGGATAGGGCCACCACAGCCAACGTGCGCTGTGACCCGGTGTAGAGTTGCTCCACCAGGGTGTACACGGCCTTCAGCTTGGTCAGCATATTCTGATTAAGGTTGGTGCTTCTGGGGCCTGTTTAACAAAGTAAGATAAGCCGTTATCAATAATGGAGTTATGAGACATAAAGACTGTAAACTTGCTCAAAGCCGGCAGAAGGACTTACCGAAGATTGCGGCAACCATTTGTGACACATGGCGTTTTAAGCCGGAGAGTTCGGCGGTTCTCTCCGACAGAGCCTTCTCCGCCTGTTCGGCCCGGCTTACAAGAGCAGCCTTCTCTTCGGCCCAAGTCTTCCTTTCAGCTTCAAACTTTTTCTTCAGCGTCTCTTGAGCAGCAATGCTGGATTCAAATTTGGCGTTGGCCTTCCGGGTCTCAGTTTCCTGAGTCTTCAGGTGGCTCTTCAGATCAGAGATATCAGCCTCAAACTTCTTGCAAGTGGCCTGCACAATTTCCGGGTTATAGTATGAACAGTTATTATGCAACTTTAAAGTCCCAAGCACTTTCCAAGCAAAGACACTTGGCACTTGGGGGCTAATGCATGTTGAAAGTTTCTGTCTACAAAATTACCGGTTCATGAGAGTAAGCCGGAAGATAAGTCTACAACATATTCTATCATAAGTAGTAGACTTGGGGGCTAGAGTACGGTAAAGATAACTATGCAGTAAGCAATAGAGTGGTACCTCAGACTTCTGCTGTATCTGATTCACCATGTCGATCTCCAAATGCCGGCTCTTGTGCACCTGACTGACATAGCCGGAGACGATCTCTCCGATGCTCAAGTTAGCATAGTTGGTGAGGTCCAGATTGGCCCGGCGGCGCTCTAGCAACTCTTCCTTGGCGGAGCACTTGGCCAGCGCAGTGGGTCTCCCCGGCTCAACAAACTCCGTCCGGGTGATTACCACGTCCGGGTCATCGGCCGGCTGAGCCGTGCTGGAGGTCTCCGGATTAGCAGAAGTCTCTGGGATTGGCTTGTCGGCTGGAGCGGTGGCTTCAGGAGCAGAGGCAACTAGCGACTCTTGAGCTGAAACCTCCGGCTCAGTCACGACCGGCTCTTCGGCCGGCTTATTCTTCTTTGCTCTTTTACTGAGCTTTGCTTGAGCGCTGAAAGGACAAAACAGTTAGTACAGAGGTATGAGTAAAGATAAGCACAACAAGAGATGATCATCATTACCCGGGACGGTCTTGAAAGCCGGCAGGTTCGATTGCATAGAGTCGCCAGAGGAGGGTGAAGTTTCCTGATAATTCGAGTCAGAAGAATTGAGCGGTTGACGTATAACACCCGCCAAAGGGTGAAAAGGATATAAGTGGGAGATAACCTCGGTCCGGCGTTTCCTTGTTGCCCCAGGTAAGCCGGAGGAGAGGTCAGCATCCTTGTTGGTCCGGGTGTGCCGCCGGCTCTCATGAATCTGTTGCTTCAAAAGAAATTGAGGATCTTGATAAGCTAAAGGATGTGAAAATCTTACTTTCCGGGTTACTCTTCGGACTTCCAGCCTTGGCAAGGGCTCCGAGTCGGAGGAAAGTGTCATTACCTCTTCAATCACCGGGTTACTTGCTCCGGTGTCATCCTACTGATGAACAGTATTGATAAGGTGGACAGAAATAAACAAGAAATATAACAAGAGCTTACAGGTTCAGGGGTTACCTCTGACTCGGAGCTATCGCTTAGTTGAAGCAGCTCTGAAGCAGTAGGCCTGCTTCCCTTCTTGCGGGGAGCGGCTCTCCTGGCGGCTTTCTTAGCCTTCCTGGCCTTCTTGGCCACCTCATGGTCATACTTGACCTTCCAGAATTTATCATCAGCCTGAAAAATATAATGACGATTTCTTAAGGTTCAGATAAAAAATATCTAAAGGAGAAAATAAGATGTTCAGATCGGCGGCTTACCGCTGGGGCCGGGTTGGTCTTGCAGAAGGGGCTTAAGCCGGTCCTCCCGCAGTCTGCCAAGCTCTCATTCAAGAGGGCCTTGGTCATGTCTTCAGCAACGTCTTCAGGAAGATCGTTGCGGCTGTGTCGCAGGGGGTCATCTTTCCGGCCCGTGTAATCACACATTAAGCCGGGGCGGCGGCTCAAGGGGATCACCCACCACGAGATCCAGACCCGGACCAGATCAATGCCATTGAGGCCATTTCCAAGGAGAGCCTTGATTTTGTTGATAGTGGGGATCAGAGGTTGGCGCTCCGCCTGAGATAGCTTGTCTGACAGAGGGTGAGTTGGTTCCAGACGCGAGGGACGAAAGCCGGGCAGCGGGCTCTCGTCAGCCGGCGAAGTGTCCTGGCAGTAGAACCACGTCTGGTTCCAGTCCTTTGGGTGGCTTGGCGGCTCGGCGTAAGGAAAAAGGCAGTCTCTCCGGCGTTGAATGGAGATTCCGCCAAGTTCCAGGCTCGGTCCGTTGGCACACTCATTCTGGCGGTTCAAATAGAATAGCTCTCTAAAGAGCAGAAGGCTGGGCTCCTCTCCAAGGTAGACTTCGCAGAATACTTGGAAGTTGCATATGTTTGACACGGAATTGGGTCCTATGTCTTGTGGCCGCAGATCAAAGAAATTCAGCACATCTCTAAAGAACTTTGAGCCGGGCGGTGCGAAGCCCCGGCTCATGTGATCCGCTAATATTACCACCTCCCCGTCCCTTGGCTGTGGTCTCTCCTCTGATGGGTCAGGGGCGCGGTAAGACATGACATCCTTCTTGGGCAGGTAACCCGTCTTCACAAAGTCCGCTAAGGTTTCGTCGGTGACGTTGGACCTCATCCAGTTGCACGTGATGGGTGCTTTGGGAGCTTTGGGAGGCATGGTGAAAGTCGCAAGCCTATGATAAAAGGAAATGTCCGGTTCAATTATAAGCCGGAGGAAGTTTACAGTTCAATGTTTGAAATGGCGGCTTATGAAGGGGCCTAATGACATATAGCTAATTGCATCGGGTTATCTAAGCCGCTGGAGGTATTTAGAGTAATTCAATTGTCTACAGTTTTATCATAAATGAGCCGGAAAATTTCATGGCGCGTGGCTTCTTTTGAGCCGGAAGGTTTTACGGCGCGTGGCTTCTTTGAGCCGGAAATGTAAGCCGCCATAGCTCAGCAGATGCAGTTTTTTACTAAGTGTGGTGAAAACAAGTTTCACAGATCGCAGTGAAAATTTTGGATCAAAATGGTCGACTAAAAGGAAAAGTTTCTAGACCTAAAACAGACACAGAGGAAGTTCATAAGTTTGAACGGAGCCTTTATGCAGTAAGAAGGGATCTATGAACATCGGAAACGGGCGTGAAACAACTACCACAACAGTTCTATACAGTCTAAGATCAAGAAAGGTGGTAAAAATGAAATCTACCGAGGACTCGCGAGGAATGGCGATGAACACGGGAAGAACAGGAAGAAACCCTACTGCAGATCTGTTCTACGGGGTAGCAAAGACTTACAGGTGCTGGAAAGGTGCGGAGGTCGCCGCAGTTTATCTGGTCACGTCAGGTTGATGCAGCGGCCGGAGGCGGGGAAGACTCGGAGACCCGCGGCGGCTGCGGCAGTGGAGCTCGAGCGGCAACATAGTGGCGACAGGAGGAAGAAGACGGAGGTGACGAGTGACCAGAGGCTAGTGGGCCGGGCTATTTATAAGGCGAGGCTTATGAGTGGGCGCGAGAAACGAGGAGGCCACGGCATGGTTATCTCGCCATAAAAACGCCTCGATTTTCGGGACGGCAGTTAAAGATAAGATCCGTTGCGGATATGGTGGAGTAAAAAATGGACTTAATGGAAGATGACGTCACGGCGGGTTACCCGGAATCCAGAAGATGACGTCACGACGGGTTATGGCCTTCACACATTTGTAAGCCGGAGATTTTCTATCGAAAGGATTGAAGATTGACATGAGCCGGCTCAAATCAATCTGGGGCCTAATGTTGAGGATATAAACCTCAGAGTCACCCGCCCGGAGGGGCCGGGTTACTCATAATGGTCATCGCCTGAAGCCCGGCGCCAAGCTTGAAGACGGCTTGCCAAAGATGGGCTTAAGACCTGGAGATGGCTTAAGGCCCGTAGTTACAACCGCCATTATGGTAGAACTTGTAGTGTAAGGCAAGAATAGTTGAGAGTCCGAGCCGGACACTCTTATGAGCCGGCCGGGACTCTGATAGCCGCTGGGCATCAACCTCTCTATATAAAGAGACGACCCGGCGGCGGCTTAGGGGCAAGAAAGATCTCGTCGAGAGCCAGACATAGCAGTTAAGCTCCCTGGTCATCGAAACCCTAATCAATACCACCTCAACTGGACGTAGGCTTTTACCTTCACCGTAAGGGGCCGAACCAGTATAACCCTCGTGTTCCTTGTCCCGTTTAACCCCTTCAAGCTTCCTAGCTGCGATGGCTCCACGACTAAGTCCTAGCTCGAGGACATCTGCCGTGACAATTCCACGACAGTAAGGAAAGAGAACCATGGGTTCAGAAACCCATGCCTTTTCCTCCTAAGCCATCCAAGAAAAAGGATCATGAGGATTTTGAGCACTTTGCTGAAATGATTAGACCTATCTTTTTGCGTATGCGTTTGACTGATATGCTCACAATGAATCCTTATGCCAAGTATATGAAAGAAATTGTTACAAATAAAAGAAAGATACCAGAAGCTGAAATTTCCACCATGCTTGCTAATTATACTTTTAAGGGTGGAATACCAAAGAAGTTAGGAGATCCAGGAGTACCCACTATACCATGCTCCATTAAAAGGAATTATGTTAGAACTGCTTTATGTGATCTTGGAGCTGGTGTTAGTGTTATGCCTCTCTCTTTACATCATAGACTTGATTTGAATAAGTTGACACCTACTGAAATATCTTTGCAAATGGCTGATAAATCAACTGCTATACCTGTCGGCATTTGTGAGGATGTGCCTGTTGTGGTTGCAAACGTTACTATTTTAACGGACTTTGTTATTCTTGATATTCCCGAGGACGATAGTATGTCTATTATTCTTGGAAGACCCTTTTTGAATACTGCAGGGGCTGTTATTGATTGCAACAAAGGCAATGTCACTTTTCATGTTAATGGTAATGAGCATACGGTACACTTCCCGAGGAAACAACCTCAAGTCCACAGTATCAATTCTATTGGAAAAATTCCATCGATTATTTTTGGAGGTTTTGAATTTCCTCTTCCTACTATCAAAAAGAAATATGATATTCTTATTATTGGGGATGTGCATATCCCCGTTGAGGTAACATAGTGTTATTCGAAATTTCTCCGGTTCCATGTTATTCGGAATGAGTGTTTTAACAACACCTGATCAACCTTGTTAGTGGATTCCTTTTGATGAGCATGAGATGGATGAAGTTAGAAAGCACAACCTTCTGTACCCTCCTTTTACTTTCTGTTATTTAGAATGAATAAAGCAAAAATAGTATTTTCTGTCAGTTTTCTGATTTATTCTGCAAAAAAAAAAAACCCCGAAAATAAAAGTTCTCCAAATGCCCCGAAATTGAAATATGTTTTTTTTGGAATATTTGAGAATATCTGGCACTGAGAACACAGCAGGGGAGCAAGCACCTGGCCACGAGGGTCCAGGGCGCCCACACCACTATAGGGCGCGCCCCCTGCCTCGTGGGCCCATGGTGGCTCCCCTCCACTTATTCCAGCCACCACACACTCCTTCGTCCTCCCAAAAAAAATCACCAAGCAGCTCAAGCATGAGTTCTAGCTCATTTTGCTGCGATTTTCGATCTCCTTGCTCAAAGCTCCACTCACAAAACTGATTTGGGGGATTGTTCTTCGGTATGTAACTCCTCCAATGGTCCAATTAGTTTTTGTTCTAGTGCTTTACTCATTGCAAATTTTTGCTGCTTAGGTGACCCTGTTCTTGAGCTTGCATTTCAAATTTATATGGTCCCAAGTAGTTCTAATGCATGATATAGTCTCTAGGCACTTGTGGGAGTAGTTGCTATCAATTTTGTTGAGTTTGGTTAATTTTTATTTGAAGTTACTAATAATTTCAGAAATTTTCAGAAAATGATGAAGAGATTTTTGAGGGGCTCTTCGAGCCGAAGCTCGAAGGATAAGCAAAGTGAAGAAGAAGAAAGGCCCAAGTATAATCTCCCTCGTATCACGGAAGTTCAACCGTGTGAATGGCCTTGTGATGATTTCTTGAGAGCAGCCGGGATTTATGATGATTTTTATGAATTGGCTGAGAATGCAGGCCTCACCGACTTCCTCCGCGACCAACGTGAACAGTATCTCTTACTCACTAATGCAGGCCCCTCTTTGAATTTTGTGAGGTTTGCAAGTTGCCTTTTCCGGGCAGCATAGAGGAACCACATCGTGACGATGTGGAGGGGTTTATTGATACAATTGTTGTAGGGGAAACTAGGAAAGTTTCCGATGCAAGAGTCACTAGCATACATTTTCCTGTTTTACGTTACTTTGCATTATTTTCTAGTAGATGCTTAATCGGTCGCGGAAACTGTGGCAACCTAAGTGCCCCTGATATTGTTATTTTGTGCCATGCCTTGTTTCGTGATGACTCATTCAGTATGGGCGCTATTGTTGCAAAGCGGTTAAATCTTAACCATACTAAGGGCCCCATCTTGGGAGGCATCTTCGCCTCGCGCCTCGCTGCATACTTTAACATACCTATTAGGCATTATGAGAAAGAAGAAAAGTTGTTGCCTACTATTTTTCTAGATTACAAGAGTATGGTTGCACATGATTTCATTGTTAAGAACAGGAAAAAGGAGCTTAGCTATAGATTGATATTTGATAAAAATCACCCTGAGACTATTACTTTGCCTGCTCCTTCCTTGTTTGACTTATCTGCAGGCAAGTACCTTGTTCCACTGGAGGCCTTTCACGCCTATCGAAACCCCATACCAGCTACAGAGCCAGAGCCGGAACCACTATTTGATCCTTCATGACAGTTTGTTTATCAGTGGAATCCGGAGGAGATTGCCAGACAGTGGCAACCCGAGGCTTCATCTCAGTACGACCCCAGTTACAACTTCAGATATCCGCCAGGCCAGCCGTGGCAATAGACCAACTTAGGCTAAAAGCCTAAGCTTGGGGGAGTACGTATTTCTCACCGACATTACATTTATGTTCACACGCTCATGCTAGATGTTGGTGCTCATACTCTTTCATTGTATTATCCATGCTAGTTTATTTTCCTTTTTATGCTTTCTTCTTGTGTGTTTGAAAAACCTTAAGAAAACCAAAAAAATTAGTAGTAGCTTTTAGTTAGTTACTTTCCTTGTCTGTAGTAGTAATAATTAAAAGAAAACTCAAAAAGATTTCTTGTTCTTCTTTTGCTTGTTGGGAGCTTTCCCATGTAAATAGTTTTATTTCTTTTCTTGTTCTTTGGGGGTCGATAGGGGAAGACCATGTTGAAAATGTTGAAGTGGCTCTTATATGCATTATTGTTGATTTAACCAAGAGCCCATATTGCCTTGTCTTCTCCTGTTTATTGAATGCCTGCAAATTCCAGCTTAGTCCAATGCACGTGCACTATTATTATCATCCACACCGTTCAGTCGTACAAGTGAAAGGAAATTATGACGATATATGATGGACTGATTGAGATGAGAGAAGATAGTATGAACCCGACCTCTCTTGTTTTTGTAAATATGATTAGTTCATCGTTCCTGATTTAGCCTATTATGAATAAACATGTTTGCAATGACAATTAGAGATTATAGCTTCTTATGCCATGCTTAATTAGCTAGGAGTTTATAATGGTTTACCTTGCGTGCTAACATGCTATTAAAATGGTTGTGATGTGGTATGATAGGGTGGTATCCTCCTTTGAATGATTCAAGTGACTTGACTTGGCACATGTTCACTCATGTAGTTGAAACAAAATCAACATAGCCTTCACGATATTTATGTTCATGTTGGATTATATCCTACTCATGCTTGCACTCAATGTTCATTAATTTTAATGCATGTTCATGACTGTTGTCGTTCTCTAGTTGGTCGCTTCCCAGTCTTTTTCTAGCCTTCACTTGTACTAAGTGGGAATACTGCTTGTGCATCCAATCCCTTAAACCCCAAAGTTATTCCATATGAGTCCACCATACCTTCCTATATGCGGTATCTACCTGCCGTTCCAAGTAAATTTGTATGTGCCAAACTCTAAACCTTCAAATCAAATTCTGTTTTGTATGCTCGAATAGCTCATGTATCAACTAGGGTTGTCTGTATCTTCCATGCTAGGCGGGTTATTCTCAAGAGCAGTGGACTCCGCTCCTCACTCACGAGAAAATGGCTGGTCACCGGGATGCCCAGTCCCATGCTTTATGCAAACCAAATCAAAATAATTGCAAACAAAACTCCCCCGGGACTCTTGTTAGTTGGAGGCACTCGTTGTTTCGAGCAAGCCATGGATTGATGTTTGTTGGTGGAGGGGGAGTATAAACTTTACCATTCTGTTTGGGAACCGCCTATAATGTGTGTAGCATGGAAGATATCGCCATCTCTCGGTTGTTATGTTGACAATGAAAGTATGCCTCTCAAAATATTATTTATCTCTGCTTTAAAAATCGAGCTCTGGCACCTCTACAAATCCCTGCTCCCCTCTGCAAAGGGCCCATCTATTTACTTTCATGTTGAGTCATCACCCTCTTATTAAAAAGCACCAGCTGGAGAGCATCGCTGTCATTTGCATCCATTACTATTAATTTATATTGGGTATGACTATGACTGGATCTCTTTTACCATGAATTACAATGTTTAGTCAGTCCTTGATCTTTAAAGGTGCTCTGCATTTATGTTTTGCGGTCTCAGAAAGGGCTAGCAAGATACCATCTTGTTATATCATATTATGATTGTTTTGAGAAAGTGTTGTCATCCGAGATTTATTATTATTGCTCGCTAGTTGATTATGCCATTGACATGAGTAAACATGAGACCTAAGTGTTATTGTGAATATGGTTAGTTCATAATCTTTACTGAAAACTTGAATGCTGGCTTTACATATTTACAACAACAAGAGTCAACAGAGCTTGTAAAAGTTTTTCTTTATGACTCTCAGTTTATCAACTGAATTGCTTGAGGACAAGCAAAGGTTTAAGCTTGGGGGAGTTGATACGTCTCCGTCGTATCTACTTTTCTAAACACTTTTGCCCTTGTTTTGGACTCTAACTTGCATGATTTGAATGGAACTAACCCGGACTGACATTGTTTTCAGCAGAATTGCCATGGTGTTATCTTTGTGCAGAAACAAAAGTTCTCGGAATGACCTGAAACTTCATGGAGATTATTTTTGGAAATAATAAAAAATATTGGCGAAAGAATCAAGGCCAGGGGCCCACACCCTGGCCACGAGGGTGGGAGGCGCGCCCCCTGCCTCATGGGCCCCCTGGAGCTTCACCGACCTCAACGCCAACTCTATATATTCGTGTTCAGGGAGAAAAAAATCGGAGAGAAGGATTCATCGCGTTTTACAATATGGAGCCGCCGCCAAGCCCTAAACTCTCTTGGGAGGGCTGATCTGGAGTCCGTTCGTGGCTCCGGAGAGGGGAATCCGTCGCCATCGTCATCATCAACCATCCTCCATCACCAATTTCATGATGCTCACCGCCGTGCGTGAGTAATTCCCTCGTAGGCTTGCTGGACGGTGATGGGTTGGATGAGATTGATCATGTAATCGAGTTAGTTTTGATAGGATTTGATCCCTAGTATCCACTATGTTCTGAGATTGATGTTGCTATGACTTTGCTATGCTTAATGCTTAGGGCCCGAGTGCCATGATTTCAGATATGAACCTGTTATGTTTTCATGAATATATGTGAGTTCTTGATCCTATCTTGCAAGTCTTTAGTCACCTACTATGTGTTATGATCCGACAACCCCGAAGTGACAATAATCGGGACCACTCCCGGTGATGACCGTAGTTTGAGGAGTTCATGTATTCACTATGTGTTAATGCTTTGGTCTGGTAGTCTATTAAAAGGAGGCCTTAATATCCCTTAGTTTCCAATAGGACCCCGCTGCCACGGGAGGGTAGGACAAAAGATGTCATGCAAGTTCTTTTCCATAAGCACGTATGACTATATTCGGAATACATGCCTACATTATATTGATGAATTAGAGCTAGTTCTGTGTCACCCTATGTTATGATTGTTACATGATGAACCGCATCTGGCATAATTCTCCATCACCGATCCAATGCCTACGAGCTTTTCACATATTGTTCTTCGCTTATTTACTTTTCAGTTCCTACTGTTACAGTTACTACAAACCCCAAAATATTACTTTTGCTACTTTTACCGTTACTTTGATACTACTTTGCTACTAAATACTTTGCTGCAGATATTAAGTTATCTAGGTGTGGTTGAATTGACAACTGAACTGCTAATACTTGAGAATACTCTTTGGCTCCCCTTGTGTCGAATCAATAAATTTGGGTTGAATACTCTACCCTCGAAAACTGTTGCGATCCCCTATACTTGTGGGTTATCAGCCGTCGCTTTCCTTCTGTCGATCTGCGCTCCGTCGCCGCCGCGCTCCGCCCGCATTGCGGGCGTCTCGCTCCCGGCTCCGACGGCAGGCGCTGATGACGGGGCCAGGGGCTCCGAGCCCTGGCCCCCGCCTTGCGGCAGGTGCGATGGCCGCCCAAGTTCAAGTTGGAGATGCTGCCGCGCTACGACGGCGCGGCGGACCCGTCAGCTTTCCTGCTGGCATACGAAGAGGCCGTCTTCGAGGCCGGAGGGGACGACAAGGTCATGGCCAACTGGCTTCCCATGGCCCTCGCTGGCGAGCCGCGCGCCTGGCTGCTCAACCTCCCCGGATCCATGATGGCGTCTTGGGAGGAGCTGTGCGGTCTCTTCATAGCGCGTTATGCGGCGCCGGCGCACCACGCGGTCACGGCCCTACTAGGCGTCTCTCAAGCACCGCCTTCGGATCGCCATATCAAGCCATTCCTTCGCCAGATCGGCGCTGCTTCCGAGCGCTCGGGGGCTCCGCCGGGCTGGGCTGCGCCCGAAGCCGACCTCACCTTTGACTCAGAAGATCACCCCGTCACCACCGTCGGCTCGGGTACGCTCTGATGCTCTGCACGCCCACCATCTGCAACGTGGCCGTCACCAAGACCCTCATCGACGGCGGCGCCGGCCTCAACGTGCTCTCCGTGGAGGCCTTCAGCCTTCTTCATGTGTCGCTCGATCGGCTCAGCCTCAGCAAGCCCTTCTCAGGAGTTGGCGGCAGCGCTGCCCACTCCCTTGGGCAGATCCGCCTCCCCGTCACCTTCGGCACGCGTGACAACTACCGCACCGAGCTGGTCGACTTCGACATCGCCCGCATCGGCCTCCTATACAACGCCATCCTCGGGTACCCATCACTGGCCCAGTTCATGGCAGCGACCCATCCGGCCTACAACCTCATGAAGATGCCTGGAAGCAAGGGCGTCCTAACCATCAAGGGGGACGCCAAGGAGGCCCTGGCATCGCTCAAGCTTGCCTTCAAGACCGCCGCGGCGGCGCAGCCCGTCGACGCGGGCACCTCCGAGCCCAAGGGAGCCGCAGCAACCAAGAAGAAGCAGCTGTTCACCCAAGACAAGGCGGAAACCAAGCAGGTGTCGGTCGATGAGGACGGGTCCTCAGGACCACCTTTACCATAGGTGCCGGCCTTGACCCAAGCCAAGAGGAAGCATTGGTGAAGTTCTTGTGCACAAACAAGGAAATATTCGCATGGGAACCCAAGGAGCTGGTGGGGGTCCCGAGAGAGGTGATTCAACATCACTTAAGGGTGTGGCCCAATGTACGCCCTGTGAAGCAGCGGGCGAGGCGGCAGTCCGCGGAGAAGCAGGCCTTCATCATCCAAGAAACCCGCAAGTTGGAGGCGGCGGGTGCCATTCGCGAGGTGCAGTACCCCGAATGGTTGGCAAACCCCGTCGTTGTGCCGAAGAAAGGCGGGAAGGAGCGAATGTGCATTGACTTCACCAACCTCAACAGGCCTGCCCCCAAGATCCGTTCCCGCTTCCACGCATTGACCAAATCATCGACTCCACCACCGAGTGCGACCTGCTGTGCTTCCCGGATGCGTTCTCAGGGTATCACCAGATCAAGATGGCGGTGGAAGATGTAGAGAAGACAGCCTTCCTGACCCCGTGCGGGGTGTACTCCTACACTTGCATGCCTTTTGGACTGCGCAACGCGGGCGCGACCTTTCAGCAGTTGATGCATATCGCCTTAGGGCGACAGCTCGGGAGAAACGCGGAGGCCTACGTCGACGACATCGTGGTGAAGTCTCGGGATGCCCAAACCTTGATCCAAGATCTAGAGGAGACTTTCGCGAGCCTGCGCCAGGTGAACTTGCGACTTAACCCGGAGAAGTGCGTGTTTGGTGTCCCTTCGGGCAAGCTGCTGGGTTTCCTCATGTCCCACAGAGGGATTGAGGCAAACCAGAGAAGATCAAGGCCATTGAAGACATGAGCCCACCGCAAACCCTCAAGGAAATGCAGAAGCTGGCCGGTCGGGTAACTGTGTTGGGGTGCTTCATCTCCAAGTTGGGAGAGCGCGCCCTACCCTTCTTCAAGCTGATGAAAAAGAAGGGCCCATTCGAGTGGACCCCGGAGGCAGACCAAGCTTTTCAAGACCTCAAGAGATACCTGACCAGCCCTCCAGTGATGGTGGCGCCACGACCTCTCGAGCCCCTGGTGCTTTATCTTGCCGCCACCCCGTACTTCGCCAGCGCGGCTCTGGTGGCAGTTCGGGAAGAGTACCAGGCCAAAGGCGCATCGCGCCAAGCCACCCGCCAGCTGAGCCGACGCAAGATCAGGAAGGCGCCGCAAGAACCACATCCGCATCGACAGAGGACCAAGCTCGGCAGGGCGGAGCCGCCAAGGTCCCGACAAGTGATCAAGCGTTGGGGGTTCCACTACCTCAGGAGACACCCCAACTCCCGCAAGACACGAGCCTCACCAACGCACCTGCTCTCATCGAGCACCCGGTGTATTTCGTCAGCACGGTGCTACGGGACGCAAGGGCACGATATCCCATGCCTCAAAAGCTCTTGCTCGCGCTCCTGGTGGCCTCACGGAAGTTGCGCCACTACTTCCAGGGTCACCCCATCAAGGTCGTTTCAGCCTACCCATTGGAGAGGGTGCTCAGGAGCCCCAACTCTGCTGGAAGGGTCGCTGAGTGGAACATCGAGTTGCAGGCATTCTAGTTGGAGTTCAGCACTACCAGGGTCATCAAGGGAGCTGCACTCGCTGATTTTGTGGTGGAATGGACGGATGCCCCGACTCTTGAAGAAGGCGAAGACCGGTCCACCTCGCCGGGAAGTGAGGCGCCAGACGGCTGGGTCATGTATTTCGATGGCGCCTTCGCGCACCAGGGCGCGGGGGCTGGAGCAGTACTCATCTCGCCCACTCAGGACAAGCTCTACTACGCTGTGCAGCTCTGCTTTCAGCAGGGCGAGAAGGTCTCCAACAACATTGCAGAATACGAAGGCCTTATAGCTGGCCTGAAAGCTGCGGCGGCCCTGGGGGTGAAGCGCCTCACCGTTAGGGGCGACTCACAGCTTCTTGTCAATTTCTCCAACAAGGTATACGAGCCGAAAGACGAGCATATGGAGGCATACCTCGCGGAGGTGCGCAAGATGGAGAAGCAGTTCCTAGGCCTGGAGTTGCAGCACGTGCCCCGTGGCACCAACAAAGAAGCTGACGACATCGCCAGAAGGGCGTCCAAGCGGCAGCCCCAAGAGCCTGGCGTCTTCGAGGAGCGGCTCTTCAAGCCATCAGCGACACCACCACTTTCAAGAACAGCTCAGCCTCGGGAGGCTCTCCCGCAGCCGCCTGCCACAGGAGCCCCAGCCTGTGGCCTGACCTCAGGAGCGCGCCTGCTCTTGGCGCTCGAGCCCCAAGAGGGATGCTGGACCAAGGAATTCAAGGAATACCTCATGCAAGGGGCGCTGCCAGAGAAGGAGGAGGACGCGGAGCGCGTGGCCCAGCAAGCCACGGCATACTGTATCCGGGACGGTGAGTTGTACAGGAAGCGACAAAATGATGTTTCACTGTGTTGCATCTCCAGAGACCAGTGGAAGGAGTTGCTATCTGACATACACGGAGGGGACTGCGGGCACCACTCGTCATCACGGACCCTCGTCGGCAAGGCATTCCGCAGCAGATTTTACTGGCCCACGGCGCTCAATGACGCAGCCGAGCTGGTGATGTCCTGTGAAGCCTGCCAGTTCCACGCCAAGCAGATCCATCAGCCGGCTTAGGGCCTCCAGACCATCCCACTCACATGGCCGTTCGCGGTCTGGGGGCTGGATATCTTGGGCCCGTTCCCTCGAGCGCCTTAGGGCTACCGTTACCTCTACGTTGCCATTGACAAGTTCACCAAGTGGGCGGAGGTGGAAGCCGTCCGCACCATCCCAGCTGGTTCCGTGGTCAAGTTTATCAAGGGTCTCATGAGCCACTTCGGGGTCCCCAACCGCATCATCACTGACAACAGCTCGTAGTTCACTAGTAACCTCTTCAAAACATACTGTGCTAACCTTGGAACGCAGATCTGCTACGCTTCGGTGGTGCACCCCAAGAGCAATGGTCAGGCCAAACGCGCCAACGCAGAGGTCCTGAGGGGCCTCAAGACCAGGACCTTCAAGAAGAAGCTCGAGGCCTGCGGCAGGGGTTGGCACGACGAGCTCTAGACCGTGTTGTGGTCTATCCGCAGCACCGCCACTAAGCCAACGGGCGAGACCCCGTTCTTCCTCGTCTATGGAGCTAAAGCGGTCCTCCCTCACGAGGTCAAGCATCGCTCCGCACGGGTCCTGGCGCTTGATGAAACACAGCAGGACGCCACGCGGGGGATGGACCTCGTGCTGGGGGAGGAACGTCGCCGCGAGGCTACACTACGGGCGGCAAGGTATCAGCAGGCGCTGCGGTGATACCACTGCCGCAACATCCGCTCCAGGACGGTTGAGGCGGGCGACCTCGTCCTGAGGCGGGTCCTCTCCAGGGAGGGGCTGCATAAGCTCTCACCCATGTGGGAGGGCCCGTTCAGGGTCATCCATGTCTCCAGGCCTGGCGCCGCGCGCCTGGAAACACAGGACGGGGTGCCCATCCAGAACACCTGGAACATCCAGCACCTCCGGAAGTTCTACCCATGAAGCAAGGCCCAACGCCTGTGAAGAAAGGCCCAGTGCCTGTGAAGAAGGCCCAGTGCCTATGAAGATCGCCGCCCGTGACACTCTCACGTAATAATGAGTGGGGCTGTACACGCCCCGGATTCTCAGGAGTGCCGCCCTCAGGCCTCGGGGGCTCCCTCCCACGTCTTAGTGGCAGCACTTAGCTCCGCGCTGGTGAGAAGACTTGAAGACTAGAATAGGTGCCGAACACGGCTTTTCATTTGCTTTCCGTAGTTGGCTCACCTTCTTTCAATTGAAGTTTGCTTCTGGTGTTCCTTGCTGATTTGGTTCCGTCGCCTTTTGCCGCTATTTCTGACTCTAGTTAACCTGTTTTCTCTCTCTCTCGCATACCTCGCGAGGGGGCTAGGAAGGTGCTCTCGCGAGCGTTTTTCCTTCTCTCTGATTTGCGTCTGCTTTCTTGCGAGGCACCCTCGCTCGAGCCCACAAGCTGGCGCATCTCTCCTAATCTGTGCCCCTCGGGTACTGCGATATGAAGCGCTGGGTCAAGGCTTGGGTGAACGATAAGTCTCCTAGAGAGCTTCCTAACGAATTTTTTGCAGTTCCTAAGCGACCACTGAGTCAAGACGAGCACGAGGAAACAAGTGCCTCGTGAAGAGGAGGCTACCCCGAACGTGCCAAGCTAAGTTGTTTCCACAAAAAACAACGGCACAGCACAACATAACATGGTGATTGAGGAATCACGGTTCGATACACGCCCCTCCAGGGCCCATACTGGTTCCTTTTTGATACAGGAAGAAAAGGAAGAACAAAGTAAAAGCGGCGCTCGCCCCCACAGTGGTTCAAGGGGGCGGGCCCTTGGCGACGTTCCGAGCTCAGCCGGATCCCTCCTCGCGCTTCACGGAGGCGCGGCGATGAGACGACCCGCTGCGACCTTCGAAGCGGGCGCGGCGGCTGGTCCTAGTCACCACTGCTGGAGCTGACGCCAGAGGAAGAGCCACCATAGCTGGACGAGATGCGGTCGGCACCAAGGGCGGATTCGACCTCCTCCCCGTCCCGACCATCGCCAAGGCCGAGCACCTCCTCGCCGTCGTTCACCTTGGGGCAGCAACCGGCATGGCGACCATCTTCCCCAAACACCCTCACGTAGAGGGTCGCATCACCGTCGTACTTGAAGTGGAGGGTGCACCGCCTGCCCAGGCTACGCACACGGGCAAATGTCTGCCAACCGCGAGCCAGGGCTATGTTGCCCGCGACGGAGACCTCGACCATGACCCAAGAAGCCCTGCTACAGCAACCGTCCGCCTGCAGCCAGAACCCGCCTGGGTCGGAGGCTGGTAGCTCGTTGACGAAGAAGCGCGGAAGTTGAAGCCAGTTGCCGGCCGGGTTCTTCGACCAGACAACGAACTCTGGCAGCACCTCTGCCGAGCGGAAGCGTGGCCGGGGAGGCCGCGCAACCACGGCACGTCTCCCTTCATTGACGGGGCTGCCGCAACCGGAGCAACCCCTACCACGCGCAGCGGCGCCACCCCGGGAGCGGGGGGCCGTGGCGGGGGTCGCGGTGTGCTTGCGGGGACGGCCGCGTTCGCGCTTGGGCGCAGGGGAGCCGGGCCCCTCGCGAGGGGCCTTCCCCTTCTCCACGGCAGAGAACCTCTTCGACGGCGCCATTGCTACTAGCAGAGGAGCAAGGAGGAAGAAGCAAGCGGACTGAAAGAGATGGGCAACGGGGGCTCTGCCCCCTCTCCATTTATAGCAAGAGAAGGCCAACCAGCGCCCCCCATGATCACAGGTAATGATGGTTTTACCTTGCATGTCGCAGGGACTTGTCATGTCGGGTAGTTTCCGAGGCAGCGTGGGGAAGCGGAGACGCCCACGTCCAATCAACCGCCACGCGTCGACCCACAGGCTATTGGGGGCCCGTGGCGCTCCGCACTTGACATTTGGCTTCGCCTCGAAGCCAAGCCCGAGTGCGCCTTGGGCCCGGGGGCTACTGTCAACGCTCTGGGAACTGGGGTCCCCAGACTTGCCTGCCTGCGGCCCACGGCGTGGCTCTGCGCGTGGGCCCGTATGACCCATCTTCATCAACAAGGCATTCAAGACCCTCGCGAGGGGCCAAGCCTCGTGAGGCGGACGACACAAGACCTCCTCAGGAGCAGCCTCACCAGGTTGGCTCGCGAGGGGCGGAGAGATCAAGGCAAGGCAAACCTCGCGAGGTTCTCGTGACGTGAGCCATGACGATCAAGATCAGGCGGGCGCCAGCGCGCGCAGTGTCCTTGTTTCCCCTTTGGTGCTAAGGAAGCGAGCGCAGGCGCGGAGTACCGAGGCGTCAAGCAAAGGTTTCCATATCAGTGCAATGAGACCAAGACCAGCAGGACGGCAAGACGGAGGTCACCATGGAGCCCAAGGCGGCGTCACCACCAGAGCCTTTTGCAGGCGAAGACCGCTTTTGTCAGGATAAGCTGTACTAGCTGTCCCCTTTCAAATTGGCCATTGTTGGTCCCTTCCCGCTCGATATTTGGTAAGAGGACCAGGGCCTATATAAGTAGAACTAGCCACCTATCGGTGTCAAAACCAGCGGATCTTGGGTAGGGGGTCCCGAACGATGTGTCTAAGGCGGATGGTTACAGGAGGCGGGGGACACGATGTTTACCCAGGTTCGGGCCCTCTCGATGGAGGTAATACCCTATTTCCTGCTTGATTGATCTTGATGATATGAGTATTACAAGAGTTAATCTACCACGAGATCGTAGAGGCTAAACCCTAGAAGCTAGCCTATGGTATGATTGTTGTTGTCCTACGGACTAAACCCTTCGGTTTATATAGACACCGGAGGGGGCTAGGGTTACACAGAGTCGGTTACAAGGGAGGAGATCTACATATCCGTATTGACAAGCTTGCCTTGCACGCCAAGGAGAGTCCCATCCGGACACGGGACGAAGTCTTCAATCTTGTATCTTCATAGTACAACAGTCCGGCCAAAGGATATAGTCCGGCTGTCCGAGGACCCCCTAATCCAGGACTCCCTGAGTAGCCCCTGAACCAGGCTTCAATGACGATGAGTCCGGCGCGCAGATTGTCTTCGGCATTGCAAGGCGGGTTCCTCCTCCGAATACTCCATAGAAGATTTTGAACACAAGGATAGTGTCCGGCTCTGCAAAAACAATTCCACATACCGCTGTAGAGAGAATAATACTTCCACAAATCTAATCTGCTGACAGTTTTCATAACGTGACGTAATGCCGTGGTCTGGTCATGACGAACCATTTTTCCGAGCCTGCCACTGCACGTGTTGCGAGGCGATTTTATTGGCACATCCTGTCGAAGCAGAGATCGTGTCCCTCTTTTCACGGGATTCTCATCAATACGGGTGTGGGTAACCCAATTGTGCCCGTTGGTATGACTCCTCGATTTTAGGCAAGTTTCAGACGGCCGCGCGAAGGACGCTTGATATTCACCCTCTTTATAAAGGGGCCAAGGCCTGTCCTTTTCTTCTCGCACTCAATCGAATCCTTCCCCCACCTCGAGTTCCAACACCCAAGGCTCAGGGTAGGTGCTTCGGACCTTCAGTCATGTCCGGATCCAACCTTCAAGGTCGGTGGATGCCTTCCTCCGTCACGGAGGAGGACATCAAGAAGCTAAGAGAAGCTAGGTATCTGACCGGCGAAATCTCGCACAGGCTGCCTGCTCGAGGGTAGGTCATTCCCACTCCCGAACCCGGTGAGAGCGTCGTATTTGTCTCCCACTTCCTCCGAGGGCTAGGCTTTAGTCTAGATCCCTTTGTCAGAGGGCTCATGTTCTACTACAGGCTCGATTTCCATGATATAGCTCCGGATTCCATTCTTCACATCTCGTCGTTTATCTTCATGTGTGAGGCCTTCCTCCGCGTCACCCCACACTTCGGCTTATGGCTCAAGACCTTTAATGTGAAGCCGAAGATGATCGATGGGTGACACGCAGAGTGCGGAGGTGCCATAATAAGCAAAGGCGCGGATGCTCCATGGCCAAAGGGGTCCTTTCCTGAGACGTCTAATTTATGGCAACGGGAGTGGTTTTATATCACAGCTCCCCAAGGTACTGAGTGGGTGGCTGCCCCCGCCTTCCGATCGGCCCCCCGCCACAACTGGCGTCGTGGGTCAACAAGGGGCTAGACTGGGGGCCAGTAAATGATGTGCCGATATTGCAGAGTCGCATCCGAGATCTCCTCGAGAGAGATGTCAGCCTTGTCAAGGTAATGCAAGTCATGCTAGTTCATCGAGTCCTGCCTTGTAAACGTCGCCCTCTCCATATGTGGGAGTTCAACCCGGAAGGGCCGCGAACCATTCAGCACTTCTTCGGCGTGACGCTCGAAGAGATGTACAGATTGTTCTTCGGATCACAAATAAAGTGTCCGGACACCACCGAGGATGCGGGTCTGAGCTGCAATCGCCCAGATACCCAAGTAAGTAATTCCGCGGCTGAACACCTTGTCTTTTAATTTACCATAACATCATTCTGAAAAGTCGCCTTTTGACCAGGACTAGATAAAGAAGGCGAAGATGATCAGGTGTTCGGCCCCCCTTCCCGAAGGCTCACCGGATCCTGTACTAGCCAGGATGCTTGAGCTTGCGCCTTATCAAGCGCCATCCGGGGAAGATAAAGGGAGGAACAAAGAGGCCGAAAGCAAGCCTCACTCATTATTCATCCAAACCGGGGGAGTTAGTGCCTCCGCGAAGGAGGGTAATCGGGGAGAAGAATCTAAAATTCCCTCTCCCCAGGGAAGGAAGAGGACCGCGTCTGAAGACTTGGAAGCAATGGTCTCCAAGCGAGGGAAGAAACCTTTGTCAGGGGGCCCTACCCCGGAGGGCATCCTTACCGCACAGTGCCCACTAGGGGATCAGCCCTCAACCGAGCTGTAAGTAAACAAAAGTATTTATAGTAAATATACCCTGCTTCATATCTGAGAATAATAACCGAGACGTATGTTTTGTGGTTCGGATCGTAGCCCTTCTCGACAGAGTTTGTCTTTGGGGGATCTTCTTCCGGAGATGATGGAAAGCGAAACGCCTCCCCGCGCCTCCCCGCCTCGTGAAGCGGGCGACCCCGAGGTGTCGTCACGCAGGATTTCTCCTGATCCACCAAGGCCAGAAGGTTACCCTTCGGCCACCTGAAGTCCGGAGCATTCGGCTCCTAAGGGGAGCGACAGAAAGAGTTCGGGACCGTCCGGTGCGCGATCGGACGCACTGATGGGTCTTCTGGAGCAAGCGGCTACCTCGGAGGCGCATCGTACTTTAATGGGTACGGTGGTTGAGAGGATTTCATCTGCCGAAAGTTGGTTGCATGAAGCTTTTATGAGCCTGCTAAAAGGTTTTGAGGTACGCAAAGTAATATATTGTTGACGGTACCGCACACACTAGGTGTGCCCTATGTAGATAGTAGCCCCTGAGACTCTGGTTGCTGTCCGAAGATGGCAAACAGAGGATCATAGTCCCAGGTAATAACCATGCTGCATTCATATGCAGGCGGCTAAGGTCCGGTTGCAGGCCGGACTAATGAGTTTGCCGAACTGAAGCGACAACTTGATGCGGCAGATGCCGACATCGTGCTTGTAAACAAGCGGCTTGACGAGGCACATGGTATGTATTCTCCTATGATCAACACATATTAAGAGGAGCTGTGACTGCAGATGGAGCTGCCGTCGTGGAGACCCTTCGGGCGGAACTTGCCCAAGCCAAGGAACAAGCCAGGAGGAGTGATGCGGCTGCCATAAAGGCGGTCGAAGAGCTAAGAGCCGAACAGGCTGCTCATTGCCAGAGCAAAGAGAAAATGGCCAAGATGGCTGTTGAGTTGAAAGATGCCGCCGACCATTATGAGCTTCTTGAAAAGGAAAGCAAAATGAAGACGGCGGACCTGGAGAAGGCCACGGTAGCAGCCAAGGAAGCCCGCTCTAAAATCAGAGCGGCGAGGGAGGAGCTACGTCAAGCCGGAGATATCGCGGCTAGGAAGCCCTTTTTGCTGCAGACGAACTTTGGAGATCCTAAGTATGCCCTTCTGGATCAATTATGGAGTTCTGCGGACGCGTACCTGGATTTGGCAGCAAGTGCTGCTGATCCGACCAAGTTTTTCGAAGATTGAAAAGATCACGAGGTGGAAAAGTTGTTCTGGTCGCAGTTAAATGCTCCGGCGCGTCCGCTGCTATTAAATGAGCGAATGGCTGAGTGGGCCGAGCTCCATAGGTTGTCCGGGCTTGCCATGAGGTCTGTCGTGGATCGTCTCTGGCCGGAAGGACCAAGGCCGAATAGTTATTTGGTCTTGTGCAACGATTCCTTGGTGCTGTGCCTCATATCGACGCTGTAAAGAGGTCGGCGTGCATAGAGGGTGCACGGATGGCTCTTGCCCGTGTGAAGACATACTGGGCAGAGATGGAGGCCACCGCGATTGCAACCCAGACTCTGGCCGTAGGCCAGGTTTCGGCCGAGCACTATTTTGAAGAAGTCCTAGAAGGCGCTCGTGTAATAGAGGCTCAGTGCTCGATGAGTATCATGTTTGAGTGACATGTATCCCGATTGTAAAAACAATGCTATTGAATTATAAAGGCTATGTTTATACTTTTGCCTGAAAGTATTATGATGCCTCCTGTGCGGCCATTTATGTATATATTTATATAACCTGAAAGTTTGCAGTCGTCAGCTTCAGCCCCCACGCATATAATGCGGGGGTGTTCGCAAAAACGCATATTCACACTTGATCCAACGTCTTGGTCCATTAAGGAGGTGATAGCACGGAGAACGAGGCAATCGGACTATGTTGCTTTAACACTTTCACTTAGCCATAGGAGTTTGACAGTGGGGCTACTATATAGCCCCTGGTATTTCCGCGTTCATCCGAATACGGGGCGCGTACATACATGACCGGGAAATGGCCCTTCGTTAATGTGGAGGAATCCCGAAGATTCCGCTAAGTCATCGAGTGGTTGACCAGTCTCGCGCTTTATCATGACAGTCAGTTTTCGGCTTTCTCTACTGAGGTGCTCATCCGGATGAACTAGGGCACAATCGCAGTAGTTCTCCTGGTGCTACCTTAGCCGATAGAGCGGAACGTAAGGTAGCAAAACACAGGAGCCGGGCAAACCCAACATTTGACCAAAGACATGATTCGGAGCTTATGCATATAAGGCCAAAATCTCGACGCCGAACACTCCCTAAGGTATTCGGTCTTTACAACATATACCGGGCTGAGTAACGCCCTTGATAATGAACCCTGAGTGTCCAGGTACGTGCATCATTCTGACATGGCGTAATGCCAATAACGTCAGCATCGCTCTCGGTTATGCTGAGTATCCGGAGGATGTGAAGCAACAAGAGACAGTAAAAAAGGTTTACGCAGGGTCTTAATCTAAAAAGAAACCTTTGAGCGGGACCCTGCTGCACGTCTGCGCCTGTGTCTCCGTTGTGCCGTATCCTGGAAGGGTGTAGCACGATTGTCACCTGTAAAAGAGAAAAACTTAGAAGAAAGTCTTCGTGCGAAAAATTGGTTATTCTCAATAAACCATTGAAAATCAAGATAAGTAAGGTCGAGCCAAACTGTAGTCTTTTTACATGCGGGAAGCCCTTGGTACCGCCTATGGGGGTATATCCATCAAACCAATCTCAGGTTTATCTACGATGTTACAGCTAGTGATGCGCCGGACTCGTCTAGCCGTGTCCGCGGTCTTGACAACCGATCATTTGTTCTGGTTGGAGAGGCCGTTTAGTGTTCGGCTGCGAAAGCCGCCACACGTTCTTCCGCACGTAAGGAAAGCTCAACATTTCCGCTAACTATGATGATGCCACATGGACTGGGCATCTTGAGCTTAAGAGAAGCGTAGTGCAGTACTGCATTAAAACGAGCGAAAGTTGTTCTTCCGAGTAGTGCTTGATAGCCGCTTCAGAATGGAGCGATGTCGAAGGTTAGCTTTTCACTTCGGAAGTTGTCGAGAGAACCGAATACAACCTCTAATACTAGAGAGCCCGTACAACGGGCCTTTGGGCCTGGTATTACTCCTTTAAAGGTAGTATTTCTTTGGCTAATTCTCATTGGGTCTATCCCCATTTTGCGGACTGCGTCCTAATATATCAGATTAAGACTACTGCCGCCGTCCATGAGGACTCGGGTGAGATGGTATCCGTTGATTATTGGGTCTAGCACCAGGGCAACCAGTCCTCCGTGCCGGATACTTGTCGGGTGATCCCTGCGATCGAAAGTGATCGGGCAGGCCGACCAAGGGTTGAACTTAGGGGTGACGAGCTCTACGGCGTGTGTGTCTCGGAGTGCATGTTTGCTTCTCCTCTTCGTCACGTGAATCATGTTCACTGTTTTGACCTCTGGTGGGAACTTTTTTGTCCCCCAGTGATTTGCTGACGAGGCTCATCCTCGTCTTCGCTTGGTGTCTCCCTCCCCTTGTGTTCGGCGTTTAGCTTACCGGCCTGCTTAAAGACCCAGCATTCTCTATGGGTGTGATTTGCAGGTTTGTCGGAGGTGCCATGAATCTTACATAATTTTTCTAGAATCCTATTTAGGCTGGACGGTCCATCTCTGTTGCCTTTGAAAGGCTTTTTCCGCTGACCGGGTCGAGAGCCCCTAAATCCGGCATTTACCGCCGTGTTGTCTGGTCTGTCTTCGTTATTTCGACGCTTGCTTTTATTGCGTTGTGGTTTTCCATTACCATCCCTGACTTTAGATGTGCCTGGGTCGCTGGTGCTACTACGGGCCAGCCAGCTGTCTTCGCCCGAGCAAAAGCGGGTCATAAGGCTTGTTAGGGCTGCCATTGTTCTCGGCTTTTCTTGGCCGAGGTGTCTGGCGAGCCATTCGTCTCGGATGTTGTGTTTGAAAGCTGCTAAGGCTTCGGCGTCCGGACAGTCGACGATTTGATTCTTCTTAGTGAGGAATCTGTTCCAAAGTTTTCGGGCTGACTCTCCGGGCTGTTGGATTATATGACTTAAATCGTCTGCATCCGGAGGTCGGACATAGGTCCCTTGAAAATTAGCCCTAAAAGCATCCTCAAGCTCTTCCCAACTTCCAATTGAGTTTTCGGGGAGGCTCTTTAGCCAGTGCCGAGCTGGTCCTTTCAGCTTGAGGGGCAAGTACTTGATGGCGTGGAGATCGTCTCCGCGAGCCATATGGATATGGAGGATGAAGTCCTCGATCCAGACCCCAGGGTCTGTCGTTCCGTCATACGCCTCTATGTTCACGGGTTTGAATCCTTCTAGAAATTCATGATCTAGCACCTCATCGGTGAAACATAGGGGGTGTGCGGCACCCCTGTATTTGGATGTGTCGTGGCATTCTGACGGTTGTAGTGTTCAGTTTTGATTATGCGCTGGAGCGCGCTTCCTAGATCCGTAGATGGATCTGGTCACGCCGGCCTTTTGATGCAGGTCCTCACGTGAATTGTGTGCTGACTTATGTGCGGCCTTGTTAGCCGCTATATCGCGGCCACGAGGTGGTCGATCCGACCGGTCGGCCGTTTTATTTTTCGGCTGTGTAGGCTCTAAGGCCTCATCATCGAATTCAGGCAACAGCTTGCGCTTTGGATCAACTCTTGTAACATTGGTGCTTTCATTGAGAGTTCCACTGTGTCGTTACCAAAAGGTTTGATGGCTCCTTCAAACATCGCCAACGATGCGATCCAGGGTGAGGTTTTCCTCCGCGAACAGATCTTCGTATTCGGCGGCTTCGCACTGCGGGCCAACTCGCTTGGCCATCTGGAGCAGATCGAAAGCTACACCCCTGGCCATCAGGTCAGGTTTGGAAGCTTGGAAGCTACGCCCCTGGCCATCCAGGACTCCCTCACCACCACCGTAGGGGGCATCTCATCTTGAGAAATCCTCACCCACACATAGAGCGCAACATCACCTCAACCTCAGGAGGCTGTTCTTCCCCTTGTAACTGTTCATCCATAGCCCAAGAGGCAATCCACCACCACCACACTGGAGTAGGGTATTACACCACAACGGTGGCCCGAACCAGTATAAATCTTGCGTCCCTCGTGTTGTGAGTTTGTTGAGTTTGCCCTTGAAATCTTAGCAGGCTCGGACGTGGATCGGTAGGGGGAGAACTTCGCGTGCACCCCAGAGTTTGAACCTTAAGGGTTTTGCCGGAACCCGTGATCCGACAATATGGAAGAGTACCACCTGTCTTGCGACGCCATGTAGGCCCCTGCTGATACGTTGAGGGTGCTGCGGGTGCGATGGCTGTCGACGGCGGGGAAGAAGACTTTAGATGGCAGACGGCCGGGTCGGGGGATAAATCCTGTTGTCGTGGACGAGGCGGTCGTAGGAGCGGCAACGGCAAGGTGGACGACGGCACCGATGAAGCGAGAGGACGCGATGAAAGGATCCTGGTCTGGCGCCGTGGATGAGAGACGTCCATCTCTTGCAGTGGACGACGGGGTAGCGGCTCCGGCAAGGTGGAGGATGGGGTGGCGGACGGAGGAGGCTGGCCGCAGTGGGGAGGTTGTTGTGGCGCCGACGGTGGATGAATGGAGAAATGGAGGGGGAGGAGGGGGATCTCAAACTTTGGGACGCACTTGTCTGAAATGTGGGAAAGTTACGAACTTATCCCCCATTTAAAATTTCGGACATCACGTCGGTTGGGGATAGGACGGTAATCTCGCATCTCCCAAATATTTGCCGGTAGCGATTTCGGGCGAGGAGAAGGTGTTTTGCCGCCCACGGTTGGCGCCCATGGTGTATGAACTGGGCTGACAGGTAGGGCGGTTGTGTCACGTCTGAGGGAAGTTACACATCTGCCCCTATTTAAAATATTTGCCTACATCGATTTCGGGCGAGGAGAGTTTTTTTGCCGCCCACTTTGTATGAATGGGGAAATGGAGGGAGAGACACATCTCTTTCAGACGAGCTAGAATCAAATGTGTTTTGCCGCCCACGTTTGGCGCCCACCGTGTCGGAATGGGCTCAGAGGTGGTCGTGTCACGTCTGATTGAAGTTACTAGTCTACCCCTATCGAGAGCAGTGTAAATCCGGTCGATAAGGATGTCAAAGTGTCAGGGGTAGACAGTAATTTCCATCTCGCAAACACTTGCTTCGGGCAGCCCACAAATGATAGTGTGTGTTTAGCCACTTTGTTCAAAACTTGGGAGAATTAGCATTCACGTTTGCCCGGGGCCCTGGCAACTAAATTCAAATCCAATTTGTATTTGATTACGAATATCCACCGATAATTCTACGTTTTGTTATTTATTTCTTCAAAACTGATACGTCTCAGACGTATCTATAATTTTTTATTGTTCCATGCTATATTATATTCTGTTTTGGACATTAATGGGCTTTATTATACACTTTTATATTATTTTTGGGACTAACCTATTAACCGGAGGCCCAGCCCAGAATTGCTGTTTTTTGCCTATTTCAGAGTTTCACAGAAAAAGAATATCAAACGGAGTCCAAACGGAATGAAACCTTCGGGAACGTGATTTTTGGAACGAATGTGATCCAGAGGACTTGGACCCTACGTCAAGAAAGCAACCAGGTGGGCACGAGGTAGGGGGCGCGCCTACCCCCCCAAGCGCGCCCTCCACCCTCGTGGGGCCCACGTTGCTCCACCGACGTACTTCTTCCTCCTATATATACCTACGTACCCCAAAACTACCAGATACGGAGCCAAAAACCTAATTCCACCGCCGCAACCTTCTGTACCTGTGAGATCCCATCTTGGGGCCTTTTCCGGCACTCCGGCGGAGGGGCCATTGATCACGGAGGGCTTCTACATCAACACCATAGCCTCTCCGATGATGTGTGAGTAGTTTACCTCAGACCTTCGGGTCCATAGTTATTAGCTAGATGGCTTCTTCTCTCTCTTTGGATCTCAATACAAAGTTCTCCACGATCCTCGTGGAGATCTATTCGATGTAATCTTCTTTTGCGGTGTGTTTGTTGAGACCGATGAATTGTGGGTTTATGATCAAGTTTATCTATGAACAATATTTGAATCTTCTATGAATTCTTTTATGTATGATTGGTTATCTTTGCAAGTCTCTTCGAATTATCAGTTTGGTTTGGCCTACTAGATTGATCTTTCTTGCAATGGGAGAAGTGCTTAGCTTTGGGTTCAATCTTGCGGTGTTCTTTCCCAGTGACGGTAGGGGCAGCAAGGCACGTATTGTATTGTTGCCATCGAGGATAACAAGATGGGGTTTATATCATATTGCATGAGTTTATCCCTCTACATCATGTCATCTTACTTAAAGCGTTACTCTGTTCTTTTGAACTTAATACTCTAGATGCATGCTGGATGGCGGCCGATGTGTGGAGTAATAGTAGTAGATGTAGGCAGGAGTCGGTCTACTTGACGCGGACGTGATGCCTATATACATGATCATACCTAGATATTATCATGACTATGCTCAATTCTGTCAATTGCTCAACAGTAATTTGTTTACCCACCATAATACTTATGCTCTCGAGAGAAGCCACTAGTGAAACCTATGGCCCCCGGGTCTATTTTCCATCATATTTAATCTCCCGACAACAACCTATTTCTGGCGCCGTTTTTATTTTGCTTTCTTTACTTTGCATCTTTATCATAAAAATACCAAAAATATTATCTTATCATATCTATCAGATCTCACTTTCGTAAGTGACCGTGAAGGGATTGACAACCCCTTTATTGCATTGGTTGCGAGGATTTTATTTGTTTGTGTAGGTGCGAGGGACTCGTGCGTGGCCTCCTACTGGATTGATACCTTGGTTCTCAAAAACTGAGGGAAATACTTACGCTGCTTTACTGCATCACCCTTTCCTCTTCAAGGGAAAACCAACGCAGTGCTCAAGAGGTAGCGAAAACCACAACAAAGATTTATTCCACCTTTATATATGATTATGATTTAGAAATGCCGTGATCTTCAAATTCAGTAGGTTGGATACACTTTTGAGTCAAAAAGTTATTTCATCCAATACAATATGCTCACACGAAAAATAGTTCACCTTATGTCAATCATACAAGTACTAAGGATTACCTCGGCTAAATTTTTTTGGATCATTACAACACATGGACAACATAGGGGGTCTTACAACATAATCCATTCAGAGACATGACACAACATGCAAGTACAATAATCTATTGACAATTTCAACTGGTATCTAAAGAAGAACTGCGATTACCCTGGGCTTCAGATAGCAGAAACAGGAGGACCTCCTCCGTCTTCAAATGCAACATTCTTACTTCCTCCAATTCTTGGGTTGCTTGCATAATGTGTGCAGCTAATTGCATAATTTCCAGCCTCAAGATCACGATTACCTCATTCATGGCAGCCACACCATCTCTGTCTGCCACTAGTAGAGCCTCAAGAACTATAATATCTGTGCTCAGACTGCTCTCCGGCGTTGTTGCCTCTGAACTGCTACCATCTGGTAACATGGATGGCGCACTGCTTCCACAAATAGATTCTGGGGTTGTGCATTGTGTCCTAGTGTGAACGGCATCCTGACAGGTTTCCACTTGACATAAGTAAGAGATAGTTATCGCATGATTAAGGCAGTAAGCTTACATGGTAAACGACATACGAATTATTGCTGAGCATGGCAAGCTATATTTAAATGGTTCAAAGCAGCATCAGCCGAAAAGAAATTAAAATGGTAACATGAAACTTGAAAGGGAGTGTACCACCGCTATATTTAAGTTGCCAAGGCATCTTAGCAGTTCAAATAATCTGAGAAAGCACTTAACAGTGTGGCCTCATATAAACTACGAAGACAGTCTTGTGATGAAGTTTAGAGGAAAAGTTAAGGACTCAAATGAACTAGGCATGCATTTCTTTACCATAGTACAACAGGCACTGCTGACACATTGGCCAACTCAGGTATAGCCTAACAAGTAACAAACAAGCATTCGAATCAAGCAATACAGCAAAGCAGACAACTGAACTATTTGTAATTATGTAGGATTACAGGTTGAGGGCACAAGCCAAGAAAGCAGCCCACACGCATTACATTTCACATGTACTAAAACACACTGGCTTACCATATGTTGTTGTGAAGCCTCGCTGTTGTTGCAATGTTCTATGAAGATATCGTCAGCATCCGTGGTTGCAAATATAGTTGTTGTAGTTTATTCTGCACCCTCTATTTAGGTAAAATTAATTTTAATCGCATGCACTGGTTCGAATTGATCATCAATGGTTCATCTAAACTAATGAAAGAAGGGTGTGTGCTTACACGACAATATATCTGCTTCACTATATTTTTATGCTTGTTCGAGGTGCCAACCCCAAAAGAACAAATATTTTGCTTGATGGGGTTGGCAGCTCCATAATCAATCCTTACTTATGAAGCATGTTATCCCAAACAAGTTGGAGTAGTCTAGATATGAAACCCTTTCACGAGGACTTCCCAGGAGGTCACCCATCCTAGTACTACTCTCGCCCAAATGGGTTTCATACCCAAAAGATTGGCTAGTTTTTAATTGGTCATGCAACTTGGGAAGATCAAGAACACACAAAAAAGTAATGAACATAGGCTCGGAGCAGTGATGTAATAGCTAGCATCAGAAAATGTAGGGTAAAACGAACAAAAAGCAGTGGAACCACATGCTAGTTTGCTGATGTATAATTAAGCATAGAGAACATGAAGCAGTCTGATGGAACCAACAGGTGGCATTAGAACAACACCATTATCATAAATATAGCATGCAAGAAGTAAAATAGTAGGCAGTGATATCTACGAAGTACAGTAATACTTAGGACAAAACTAAAGCATATTAACTATATGTGCACTGGTATGTAATTTAGCACATGTAACATGTTCTCTGCCAGAAGAATGGCCCTATAGGTGCAAGTAGAATAACACGTCTCATGAAAAATTGAATGATGCCCTGAAGAAATTCAAAGGTGTGGTGCTTATGCTAAGAAAGTGAACGTAGGTGCCAGCCGTTGGATAATAGTACTTGATTCTCGGCGGCGTATGGGTATCGTTGTCATACTTGATAGCTAAGGATCGTCGATGGTGCTTGTGTTGTGGTTGAGTTTGGGCAGGCTGTCGCCGTCGCTGAAGCGGCTCCGATGCTTCGGTTGCGGCGCTTGTCGACATACAAGAAAGCTCATCTGTGGTAAGTGAACAGTTGCATGATAAAGAAGAGAAAAACCGAAGGAGTATAAATCAAAATAACCTGATGAGGCTGCAACGTCAGTAAAGCAGGGCCGGTGGAGTTGAATATGGCATCCGTGGAGCGGGTCCGGTGTAGTGGACGAAGGCTTCGGCGGGCGCGGTGTACAGTGCTGTCGGTGAGGCGGATCTGTTGCAGCGGACGAGGGCTTGTATGAAGGGCCAGCGATGGGGCGGACGAGGGAGTCAGTGAAGGGCCTACACTGTGGTGGACGAGGGCGTCGGTTAAGCAGATCCGGTGCGGTGGACCATGATGGCGGTCAAGGATATCTGGAGCGGTGGACAAGCCAGTCGGTGAAGCGGCTCCGGTGAAGTGGTGAGTTGGCAGTTGGGGGTTCCAAGGTGTGGAAGGTAGATCCGGCGGGGTGTGAGGTCCACCGCTGCGGCATGAGTACTAGATTCGGCGGCTTGCCGTGGTTGGGGGGGTCGGGGAGGGGAAGGGGAGGGGCTCTGGGGAAGAATGTTGGGGGCAAAGTGGGGAAAACAATGGAGTTACCAAAGCAGCCCTTTTCCGTTCATGTGGCAGGGGTAAAACAGGAATATCACAGGGCTAAACTTTCGGGCGCGAGATATTTCGATGTGAGTGGGAAGTTTGAAAGCTTTTGGTGCCTGAAATTATAGGTGTTCTGCTCTCGTACGGCCGACTATGATATCATGGCCGAGAATTTATTTGTTTTGCACCCAAAAAAGTGCAAGTTTTGAAAATCAATGTCCCCAACTCAAAACTTAGATTGTCCTTTCAATTCAAATATGTATCATTGAGCTAGTACAAGTAAATACCATCATACGGTCCAATTCAAATGAAATTCCAAATGTGTTTATCCTAAATATGATGGCAAAAGCAAAAATGTGTATGTGTCTGAATAAAGTGGATGATCATTAAGTTTGAACATGCCCGTATGTGTATATCTCTAGGTTTAATATAAGAATTTGAAATCACGAAATCCCGGCTTAAAAAATGTACCTCCGTTTAAATGAATTACAAAAGCTAATGATGGAGTCGAATTCCAAAATTCCAATCTTAGGTTTGTAATTCTGGTACATCAAGGTATATCACGCATGTTCAAAAGTATCGTTATCTCATAGTCCAAACTGTGAAACAAATTGATCAACCATGAGTGCACACACTATTAACCATATATATCTCAATTACGCTAAAGTCCCTCAAATATAGACACCTAACTCATTATCTGAAGCCACCCCCACCCCACCCCCTCTGACGCCACCCCTGCCCCCACACACACGCCGTTCTCTCCCCCAGACACGAACACACGAGCACATTAACACCCCCCCTCTCTTCTAAAGTCTGGACCCCAATATAGGTCTCTTATCACTTTGTCTCTCGGGCATGCACACATCTCTTCCCCCACTCTGCAGGTCTCCCGGCATCTCTCTTTGTCGGTGTACAAAAGTAGGGGCTCTCCTTTTGACCCCTTTACTTGTGCACGCACAGTCAGAGCCGCGCGCCACGGCCACACTTAGTAGGGCAGAGGAGGGATGCCGGAGAAAAGCCAAAGCCCAAGACAAACGAGACAATGCCAAGACCAAGAACCCAAAGAGCAGAGGGGCGGAGTAGGTTCCCCCGGCAAGACCCTTGCTGGGGCAGCCTCAGCAGCCCCGGCAAGTGCCTTGCCGGGGCAGCTCGCCCAACACCAGCGGAGTGAGCCACCCTTGAGCCCAAGAGTTCCAAACGCCGCCAACGACTACGTTGGAACCAAGGCTCGGGAGGCACCTCCGTGGTGGCGTGCAGATCTTTTTCAAGATCATAAGGATGTGAGATCAGATGAGAACCAGAAGACGGCGACCCTCGGCAGGATCCTAGCCGAGGAGATCCACAAGACCCCCGGCAAGCGCCTTGCCGGGGACAACTGCAATGCCACGGCAAGACCCTTGTTGGGCCCCCTGCAAGGCCCTTGCCGAGGAAATTAGCGGGTCCACAGCCAGGCCCGCGTTGACCAAGACTCCACCGCCGTCCCCAAGCAGCTGCTAGCTCAACCAGCTGGGCAGGCACCTGCGTGGTGACGAGCGGCCTCTACACCAACTCAGCAAGCACCTGCGTGGTGGCATGCAGATCTTCATGAAGGCCCTGCCACCGCGCCACCTCAGCTGCCTGCCTGCCTACATGGAACCGCATGCATCGCTGGCCTAGGCGCGTGTCGAAGCGAAGCGGGGCAGCGACGGACGGGACGGGCCTCGTTCCCGTCCCCAATAAAGCTAAGGGACACCTAAGCGATGCATTAAATGCATCTTATCCTGTAATACGGGCGATAGGCCCGCAGCACTGTACACCTTTCCACCTCCTGTGTGCCACTGTGGTGACCCCTTTTGCCTATAAAAGGAGGCCCGAGGCGACCAGGAGAGGGATTCGGCTCTTTTGGGCAAGTCACACCCCGTAGCTAGCTCAAGAACACAAGATCACTCAATACATCCACCAAAGCAGGGCTAGGGTATTATGCATCTTCGCGGCCCGAACCTGGGTAAACAATCCGTGTGCTTCCTGTTAGACCTGCTCTTCTCACGACCCTGCGCCCGCCAACCGTAGAAGGGATTCCAGTGATTCCATAGGTGTCGTTTCCACCGACATCTTTGGCGCGCCAGGTAGGGGGTGCAGTGGTGAAAATCTGGTCTGATCGAAGCAGCTGCTTCATGGCGGTCGTCGTTCCAAGGAAGAAGACGATCGAGCTTGACGGCACCATCTGCGCATGTGGTGGACGCCCTTGCGACGACAGAAAAGCTAAGTCATGCGAAACTTTAAGCAATTTCCTTTTTATATATGAGGTTATTGTTCTCGAAGGTCCTGGCCTATGTATGAAAGCCTACACGCAAAGGGTCCCTTCCCCGATCGGCAATGCCCTTGTTCTGTTTCGAGTCCGCTCAACAGCTCAAGCGGCCACGTCGAGAGTGGCAGGGTAGCCTTCCGCAATTGGCAACGCTCTCGATTCTGACTTGAGTCAAGCTCGACGGTTCGAGCGGCTGCGTTGAGAGCGGTAAGGTGGTTCGCTTGGCAGAAAGCACACCCGGCAGGCCATTGGGGATCCATCCTCAAGGTGCCGCCCTGAGTTTACGCGCCGGCAAGCCTACCCGATTAGTGTAGGGTGAACGTACAAAGGGAAGATCGGACAGGAAAATAACATGCATTGTCTCAAAAGTACTGTAGAGTTATATTACATCAAATTGTTGCTGCGGTTCTAACTAAAGATAGAAATTGTCTTGGTCATGAACCTGCAGCGGCGATAAAGAACGGGGTGCCTAATCCCGGTGCAGGCCCTCCACCCTCAGAATTCCACCAACGCGGCTGATAATGGGCTCGATACGCTCCTTGAGCGGCGCGAGGTCAGTATCCTCCGGCAAGCTCTCCAGCGCGGCGTCGAAGTCAAGGGTGGGGTTTTAGTACGCCACCTTGGTGAGGACCTTGGTCATGGCACCCCGGCAGAGCCTCCAGGACTCGTCGGCCAGTGAAGCCGCCTTATTGGAGCGAAACTGCTCCAGGGCCCTGAGAACACCCTTGAAGAATAGGGTCAGCTTGGCGTTGGTAGTCCCGCTGCGCTTTGGGGCGTACCTCACATTGGCATCCCCATGGTAGCCAGCTGCGTGGTGATCCTGCCAGCGACATCCACAAGACGGCTGATCCAGCGATTCTCGCCCTCCACAAAATCCTTGTGGTTGGCGGCCTCGTCCTTCCACAGCTGCTTCTCGGTCTCCAGCTCCTTGTGCAGGGTCCCCTCCCGGGCCTTGGTCTTCGAGAGCATCCCTTCGAGGCTTTCCAGCTTCAGCTTCAGGTCCCTAATGGAGTTGTTGGCTGTGGAGAGCAGCTCGGCCTTGCCGAGGACTGCGGCCTGCGCGTCGGCCAAGGCGCCCTTGGCTGCGTCCCTCTCCTCCGTTAGCTCCAGGGTCTGCTTCTTCAGCCCGTCCCACTCCACCTCCAGCTCCTTCACTCTGCCGGCGTGAACCAGAGCCTAGGCATCGAGCGCCTCTCCGTGCCTCTGCTCCGTCTCCTGGGTCTGCTGCACGACGAGTTTTTCCACCTCTTCATCCTTGCCTCGGAGCGTTGCGGCAAGCTTCTCCTCACGTGCGGCGAGGTCCTCCTCCTGGGAGTTCAGCGCGGCCTGGTGCTGGGTTCGAGCGGCCTCGGCTGCGGCGGCCAAGTTCTCCGCCGTATCCTGGGCCTTCTCGATGTCGGCCCGCTTCATGGTGAGCTCCACGTCGCGCTTGGCCAGCTTGCCCTGGGCGACCTTCAGCTCCTCGCAGGCCTGACGGAACCAAGTCCGCGTCTCGCCGATGCGCACCTTGAGGTCCGCCTCCGCCTTGTCCACCGTCGCCATCCTAGACTTGACCTTGTCTAGGCGGGCGTGGTGGACACTACAAAAAAAATACACTTCCGTGATGATACGTGTTTGTCACAGTAGGTCGCGTTTTTTGTCATGCATGTACATCCATGACGATTTTATGACAGAATCAAGATAGTCATACCTGTGCTGTCGTAGAAGTGTTCCATGACATTACCAAAATTATCATCACGGAAGTGTCCACTTCCATGACGATAAATCGCGCGTCACAGAAGTGCTTTCGTCAAGGGTGACCGACACGTGGCATCCACCGTAACGGAACGCCATTAAGCTATCGGGTCGGGTTTTGGATCCGATAACCCGTTAATAGCCCCGACCAATGGGAAATTTCCACGTGTAAAATTCTTATTGGCCGGACGAAACACGTGTCAGCTCGTCAGTGGGTCAGATAGGCGCCTATGATATGTCGACACGTGCCTCGGCCCACCACTGGCCCATTTAGCTTACAAAGCCGGCCCGTTTGACTTGGTCAAAAGTTAACGGGCTGGCCCATGAAAAGCCTATTAATGGTCTCTTTGAAAATAGCCCATTTTACGGCCCGTTAGGCCCTAAAGGAAATCGGCCCAACAACGTCATGTGGGTCGTCGAATATAACACCAGCCCATTTCACTTTCGGCCCATGTATGGCCCACGACGTCTTTCGGCCCATATGAGGCCTTCGTATCTTTCGGCCCTTTACAGGCCCACGGTGAGTCTAGCCCATAATGAACAGTAATTTTCTTTATACCCGTTAACGGCCCGTGATTTACATGGGCCGTTTCCAGTCTGTGTTAGCTTTCGGCCTATTGACGACCCATACATTCTTCGGCTCCTTTTCGGCCCTCGATTACTTCCGGCCCGTTACTGGCCTGTTCCCCTAATGGGCCAAATTCGGCCCATGGCAAGAGTCGGCCCATTACTGGCCTGTTCCCCTAATGGGCCAAATTCGGCCCATGGCAAGAGTCGGCCCATTACTGGCCTGTTACCCTAATGGGCCAAATTCGGTCCATGGCAAGAGTCGGCCCGTTTCTGGCCTCTTAACCCGTTGCGCCGTTTCCAGCCCGTCCTATATTCTAGCCCATTAACGACCTGTTATGCCTATGACAGAATTAAGCCTTTGCTGTCCTACGGCCTGTTAACGGTCTGTTACCGTGCTGGGCCGATACCAATTACACCCGATTACGGCCCATGTAGACCCATTTATCCGACGGCCCGAGGCCCACCGATTACAGGCCCATTTATCGACGGCCCGTAGGAGACCCATGGATCCTACGGCCCGTATATGGCCCATGGTAGTTGCGGCCACTAGCAAACCAGGGAAAAAGAAGACTAGGAAATAAATAAGGCCGAAACTAACGCTAGGCTATTAAGGCGATTGCACAGATTACATCCACTCGGCATCAAAGATCGCCACTAGTGCAAATATAGGGAACACCCTACACTGTACAAAAATGGCTTGCTATTTTCTTCAGCTGGTGGCTGCATGTTAAGAATAAATTTTGTATCGCACCAAAACAAATTACAACTATATAACAAAAGGAAGGTTGGCATAAAACTTAACAGTCTAGCAGATAAATGCACCACCAGAAGTTCAGAAGCTCAGTTCATCAGTTCATTTGACCTGACTGTTACGTTTTCATGCTGTATTGTCCGATGGAGCACCATAACCCTCGCCTTCATTTCCCCTAGGCTCCTGAACAACATAGCAAATGTCTGATAGTCTGGTTTCAAAACCATGCATATCTTGACAACATTGAGCAATGTTTCTCCTTGTTTCACAAAGGGTCTTTGTTAGGGAATGGACTTGTGTCTGGAGCGCAGATACAACATTGCTTTGAGCTTGCATATCTTGATCATGAGGCAGTTGGACGATATTGCCTTAACAACCAACCCAGTATTACGCAGGAACGTGCTTTTGGCACTGTTAGTGGACAGGTACTGACCCACTGTAGCAAGAGCTGACATTGCGGTTATAGTTGCCTCGCCACCTTCAGAAGGTGGCGGTTCCACCATTTTTTCCATAGCTTGCTGAAAAGTTGAGGTTTTACATTAGTAGTACCAGAACAGAAGATATTAAGGAGGCAGCAAAACCAAAGAAAATAGCTTTGGTCTATATACAGAACTTATTCTGGTGAACCCATGTAAAATATTAGTTGTATTTTATTGCAAAGTACATAATAAAACCAGGTTCCAAACATATGACCATGTACCATCGCTAATGTATTGTCTATTTCTTCACATTGTATTGAGGGCTAAGGATAAAGAGACGAAGTTTATAATACGGTAAGCATAGTATGACATCATTCATATCACAAAACAACTGAGAACAGACAAACATGCAATTGTAACGTTGTGTGGGCAAGTCCAGCACGGAACTAGATTACGGGTCAAGATCAAAGGAACATCACTCCTCTCTTTGAAACCTTGTAAGGTGCAATGATATGCTAAGACAATTGTGTATAAAATTGAAAAGAGTAATAGACATTGGCTGCAAACCATGCAGTTCAAGGCACAAGTCAGAGTAAGTAGTAGTTAAAAGGCATGAGGATTAAGGACTTACAACAGCGGCTTTGACTGGTGTAGTCATGCCCTTCTTCTTGCTGGTGTGACAGTCCTTGAAGATTTCCACAGCATTTGGTTCAGGTACTTTTTGGTCCTTGCGGGCTTTCCTCTGCATTTTGAACAAGTCAATATAGATCTGATAATATGGTACAGCAAAAAGAGTGAAACAACAGCTAATTACAAGAGCCTCGCAGTGTGCAATATAGCTACAAGATCCTGTCATCTGTTGGAATTTCACTTTCATACGGTTGGCCTTGTTCTTTGAATAGTTCACCTACAAGAAGATAGATTTGTGTGGCACATGCATAAATAGGACTTCAACATGTGATCTGATCAGATATATATAATGTACCTGATACTTCGGATCAGACCAGTGTTTAACAAGGCCCCTCCAGTCTTCATCCGATATATTTTCCACTGGATATGTTTGGGAAAGTTCACTATTAGCCTTGCCTTCAAAGTGAGTTTTCCTCAAGTTATACCGATACTGTCGCAGAGCAGACTTGAAAACATGGGTGCAAGCTTGTCTAGTTGCATCATCTTGGCTATCCAACTTGAACCTCATGTGTTGAAAATTATGGGAGTCTCATTATCAGCAACCTAGAAAGTATGGGACAGAGCAAGACGATATTACTAGTTTCCATACATAACCATACTTACAGATAAATGGTCGAGGAAGGTGTTGAACTGGGTTTCGTCTTTGTCATTCCTGTACTGAATCCATGTTGGGAGGATACGTACATGACACCTAACGGCAACCGCTGCCTCTGATACTAACTTGGCTGACTCTGTAGCATCACGTGGCCTTTTTAAACCTGCCTCAAAACGGATCTCCATTCTTCCTCCTCTAGATTTAGTTAACCTATCGAGCATTATCCCTGATGTTTGTTTCCTCTTGCGCCTAGGTGCTAGTCCAACAACGAACATTGGAAGTGTTAGTGTACATCAAACTGTGAGACTACATATAAAGAAGCATGCAACTGTAACTTGACTCCAGCAACTACCTTCTTGCTGTTGAAGCTCACAAGGTTCATCTGATATTGCCAACTCGTCTTGTGTCAAGAGTGCTTGGGAAGTAGTGTCAGGTGGCAAGGGAGCTTGGGAACGTGCTGCTAGCTCAGTTGACGCATGAGTAAGTCGTGCAGCTGGTAGTACTGTGGTAGGTGTTGCAAGAACTAGGGGTGTCTCTGCTTGTTTGGTGGCAGCTATTTGTTTCTGTTTGGCTTTTTTTGCAACTCGTGTAGCATGGGATGCCGTGTTTGTAGAATTTTCCGCTGGACTTTGACCTTCTATTGCACCATCAGTACCAACAGAATCTGCAGGATTCATCCGCTTCTCATTCCCTGCAATTCTGTGTTTCTTCCTCTTTCTCTGTGCCATGTTAAGTCAAGCCGACAAGAAAAACGAATAACAATTTAGTTCTTCAGAACAAATTGATGCGTGATGCAGACGAACTGAACTTTGATGTTAGACAACCACATGATAGGAGGATGTAATATGTATGAAAAACAGGACGGAAGAGATAACCAGAACTATGATGTGTAAACTAAGAAGAAGACATTTCACCAAATTAGAAGCAATGCAATGGAAGGTAGACACCATATGAAAGATGCTACAAATATCGCTCTTCCAAGTTAACAGTGTCTCATCATAAATGGCGTTTAAACAAATGTGAAGCAGTACAGGAAATAAATCATATGCAAGATGCAAACAACATCACACTACCATGTTAGAGGTCTCTCGTCATTAGTGCCATTGCATATTCACAGCATTGCATATTCACAGCTTATGATGTGTAAACTAAGGAGAAGGCATTTCAACAAATTAGAAGCAATGAAAGCTAGACACCATATGAAAGATGCAACGAATATCACTCTACCAAGTTAAAACTGTCTCGTCATAAGTGCCATTTCAACAAATTAGTAGTACAAGGTAGAAAAGAATGTGAGATGTAACCTATATCACACTCCGAAGTCAAACGTGTCTTATGATAAGTGATTGTTGCAGGTTACACAACAGTAGTAATTTGATGTAAGAACATGGTGTGATAGACAGATATTGTATGTTCTAGAAACAGGAACACGTGTCTTATTCAAGTATAATGTGTAAAGTAAGCAGATGGAATTCAACAAAATTAGAAGCAATACAAGCTAGACATCACACATAACATGCAACCACATATAACAGTGCCAAGTTAGAGGGAGCACCGGTGATGCTGCACTAGGGGATATGTGCTCATCATAAACACAGCTTTGTTGAGTGTCTATGCATGTGTTGTCTTGGAAATCATCTTGGGGGTGTGGAGGAGTAGAAACTGTAGAGGCCCTCCGTTCGGAAGGAGCACCTTTATCCGCTGCCTTGCTAACCTCCTTCCGCTTTATTGATTTTGAATTGTCAAGTAAAACCGACAAGAAAAAGCAATAAAATTCTCTCTTCAGAACTCACATGATACTGACAATCACTACTTTGATGTAAGGCAAACACATGATACCAGGATGGAATATGTATGAAAAACAGGACGGCATGGCATGTTCACAACTGTTTGTTTAAACTAAGCAGAAACCATTCCAGCAAATAAGAAGCAATGCAAGCTAGACACCACATGAAAGATGCAACCAATATGACTCTGCCAAGTTAAAAGCATCCCATCATAAATGGAATTTCAACAAATTAGAAGCAGCGCATGCTATAAATCATATGAAAGATGCAACTAATATCGCACTGCATATACTAAAGGTGTCTCGTCATGTTGATTGATGCGGGATAAAAAAACAATAGTTTTATGTAAGGACATGCTTAATAGACAGATGTACTATGTACTAAATACAGGAAGGCATGTCACATTAACAGGTATAATGTATAAGCTAAGCAGACTAGCACATGCAGTTTAACCAGATTGGAAGAATTACAATCTAGACACCATATGCAACATGCAACCACATATCACGCTGCCAAGTTAGAGCAAGCACATGTGATGCTAGTGTAGGGGAAATGCTGTAATCAACTACAGAGCTACGTTCACTATCTTCATCTAGCATTTCTGTTTCTTGAGAATCATGTCGGGAGGCTGACGCTGCATTCTTTAAATGAGGAGTAGTCCCCTTGCCTGCCTGCCTCGTCATAAGTGATTGATGAGGGATACACAAGAACATTAGTTTGATGTAAGAACTTGGTTAATACACAGATGTACTAGTATGTACCAAAAACAGAAAGGCATGTCATATTCAAAGGTATAATGTGTAAGCTAAGTAGATGCAATTTAACCAAATTGGAAGCAATACAAGTTAGACATCCTACTAGAGTGGTGAGCATGATCATCTAGGACCTGAGAGCCTGGTGGGAGGCGGGCTGCTTCGCCACCATCGCAGCTTTTTAGTTGGCTTCCAGGTGATGCCTATCTTTGCTGGGCTTGTCACTGGCACGGCCAGTGCCCTGACTAGCTATTTGTCTTCTGGTGCTCACGGGATGGTGGTTCATGTAAAAAAATATCTTCCCTTATCTTACCGACTTCGGCCTTTCGAATACAAGCTAGACACCATATGGAACATGCAACCACATATGACACCGCGAAGTTAAAGCAAGCACCTGGGATGGTGGTTCATTGCGAGCGAGGTCATCAACTCCAGAGCTACGTTTACCGTCTCCATCTGCTGACACTACACCCTTTATAGCGCTGTAACGTGTCTTGCCTACCCGCACACGAAGCTGGAGCGACTTCTCTCTTTTCTTTTTGGCTTCTCTCATGGCAGCAGAGTCTGAAATACCCTTGCATAAAAACACAATAGTGAGAGTAAGGGTGAAGTGTGTGCAGAACTAGTGCACTGTAAAAGTAGAAGATAGCAGGTGGCTGAAAATAAAATGACAGGAGACATATGATAGCTCTACAACATTGCATGGCAAACAAAATTAGATTCTACTCCGTTTTTGTAATATATGAGCACAGGAAATGCAGGTACTCCTCCAGCACACCACCACATGTGGTCATATCTAAGATAACAGTCGACTGAAAATAAATAGGTCAGTCGATTTTTTAATGAACCGTCCGATCTATAAGGAACGGGCAGATGGCCTTCGTCTACCTCCCGCCAGTCACTGTTGTCGATCTTTCTCGAACCGCCAGCGACCACCGGCCCAGACCCCTGCCACCGCCGCCCCGCCCTCCCATCGACCTCACACCATCGCCGTGCTTGGCAGCGCCCCCAGGCCATCCCTTTAATCCCGGCCTACCTCCAGATCGGGCGCCAGTAGCTCTATGCCGCACATGCCCCTAAGATAAAAACCAAGGCGCTGCTTCCCCGGTGTAATAGGCGTACTAGCACCTGTTATGCCGGGGAATGCTTTTGTTAATTGGGAATCAACTGGCCAGAAATTGAAATTCAGGGGGGCGACGGACCTCTAGCTAAGGTGAAATAGTATATGAGGAGAAACCTTGTGCATCGCGAGTTACTAGGAACATCTAGTATCAAGAAGAAGCGGTCAACTAGTGTCTTCTGTGGGATGAATACCGTGCAAGCAGAGACGTAAGATTTGCACGAATAAGGGAAGAGGAGTACCTTTTTCGGTTGCCGGTGTGGTCACCTCCACATGTCGTGCCGATCTTCTTCTTTTTACCGGGCAAACCGATGTTCTGGAGGGTGCAGGCTTGGACGAACCCATGGCCAAATTGTTGACTGTGTTGCCGTGGCCGTATGTCGGCGGAGGGGAAGCGATCCGAGGCGGCGAAGGACGGCGTAGCAGGAACAGCTCCGGTGCGGTGGAGGGTGGTGAAGTTGGAGCGGCAGCGGTGAGGCGCAGGACGGCGTGGTTGAACTGGCTCGGGTATGGACGGCTTGGCCTCGGCTTCAACTACTAGCCGTGGAGGGCGTTGCGGTTGAGGTTGCGGTGGACGACGACGTCGGGGTATCGGCTCCGGTGTGATGGAGGAGGGCGGCGGTTGATGGGTGGGATGGGTTGGCGGACGGAGGACACCAGGGTTTCGCGGCTGGTGGAGAGGTAGTTTTGGCGCCCATGGAGTACGAATGGGGAATCAGACTGGTGGGGGGAACCATGTTTCGGTCTGGGACGCGCTTGTTTTTGGCTTTTTTGAACAGAAGATGGGACGCGCTTGTTTGAAATTTGGGGAAAGTACAAACTTTGCCCCCCTCTTAAATTTCAGACCTACTGCCTGTCGGGGGTAGGATGGTAATCCCAGGTGTCCCAAATAGTGGGCGGGGGTGATTTCGGTCGCGCGCATGTGTGCTTAGGCGGCCATTGTGTATGAATGTTTTTCGGATGCGGTTGCGTGGCGTCTAGATGAAGCTACAAACCTACCCCGGTTTAGACCTTTGGACGTCGGGCCGGTAGGTTTCACGGGTCACAGTTATTAGAAAAGTAATTTCCTTGTACTACCAAACATTTGTCTCACGCGGTTTCGGGCGAGTAGAGGCTCTTTTGGCGCTTCATTCGAAATTTTGAAACACAAGCATTCACGTTTAGAGTACTCTTGAACTATGAGGATTGACCTAAATAGACAACGTTATATTTGACCTTGTATGTTTGAGAACCTCATTAAATTATCCGCTTCTTTTTGAAATTTTGACACTTGAAAATCCTATAACTACGATTATTTTGGAATGGAGGAGCTAAATTTGAATCTATTTTGTACACGACTACATATGCTATTATGTACAAAATCAGAGCAAAGATTGGTGCCCCCATAATTTAGGTATGGTTTACAAATGCCATGATATCAAATTCAAATAATTGAATGGACTTCATGTTGAATTTGATTTTTTTAAACCACCTTAAGTTGAATTCAAATGTATGCTAGTTCATAGGTAGCTATTTATAATGTCCATTGTGTAACTTTCGTATGTATAATGTGCTTTACACACACAACATGAACTATACTCATGTTTATATTCGATTGCTAAAGCGATGCATTGTCTGGAGTTCAAAATACTAACTATGTGGATCAATTGTGTCGAATAATAACATAGACATGCTCAAATTCGATAGAATCTAGATGCCTGATGGATCAATGACCGCTCCTTACGCGAATTGCAAATATCATGATCCCATCCTAATATTTGGATACAATTTATATATTTAATCAATGTGTAGAGCAGTCTTTTACGTGTAGTTTCACTCTCCATCGATGGTCTCTCACACATGCTCACACACTCTCTCCCGAGGTGTCTTTCTCGCACACATGCTCTAGATATAACCCTCCCTCCCTCTCGTAACCATTTACAACTGTTTTCACTAACCTTTATGACAAGCACTCTTCCTCTCGCAAACATACACACGCACAATCCTCATCGACCCTTTCTATATACATGGACCTGCCTATGTGTCTCATGTACGCACATTATCTTTACGCCTGTCTCTCACGCATTGTCTCACACCTCTCTTCCTAATCGACGAGTATGATTCTAGCAGAGCATTCTGTAGGATGCCCCTTAAAGTTAGGTTGGATGAATAGTAATATCAGAGATAAAGGGGTTACCTTAGTCCGAGAACCTAGGGTTACAAATCCTAGCCGGCTTTGTCAGTGGACATAGAGTCCTTCACAATTCTGCTATCTTTGTCTTGTACGACTAGTCATCCATGTGTCTTCCTAAATGCGTCACGGGCCGACCAATGTGGCGCAGGTCGGAACCGAACGAAGGGCCTCACCTCGACCCACCAGACCTCACGCAGTGACACACCCTCTGCCCCCATGTCTCATTATCTTCTCACACCCACACATACCAACACAAACACCGCACACACAGAAAATTTCTCCTGGTGCCTCTATTCCCTCCCCCCTTGCATATACACACTCAAGGGAATGGAATCTCTTGTCGTGATGTCATATTCGTCTCTCTCTCTAGACCACTCTCATTTTCTCGTGCTATCTCTCCCACGCCCCCCCATCGGCCCCTCTATCCATGCCTCTCTCGAATACGTAATACACACACATACCTCTCTAGGCCCCGCCAAATGCATCAACTACACATTCACACATGTTACATCACATACCCCATTGATCTAAAAAGCCCTCTCTTCATGTTTATTTCGCATACAACATTCCTTTTGAATAAAGTGTGGCCAAAAAATTATTTTAGAGTTTCTACATATATACAACATTACAAAGTTATATGGAGGAGTACGAACGCTAATTTGCATTGCATGGTGCCCACAATGATATTTATTCCGCACTGTGAATTTGTATATTCTTATACTATATACAAAGTTAGTCATAATAAAGAGAAACGAAGAGCATCTCCCTCTCCATCGCATACCCCCCCTGTACGCCCCTTTCACGTATGCACACAAAACTATCTCCAGGTCCTCTAAAAGTAAGCCCCCAAAAAATTCACGCATGTTTCATCTTTCTCTCGCGATATATGCAATGACGATCATTGTATTTGAAGCGAAATCACGATACATACATTGGACTTCAGAATCCACTCATTACGGTCACCATTTACGTTTAGTGGTTATTATACAATCACGGGCTCACCGTACAACTCTGTATTTGCTCATGACATGACTAGTTGGCCAGTTAAACGCTCCACGTGGCACCTCCAGTGTTGCATCACATGATCTCACTACCATCGTGCCCACCTGTCGACTTGTATCTACTCTACATCTACACTCTTATAAAATACATAAAATACACTCTTATAAAAAACAGAGTTGGTGATGATGGTGTGCCTGCCATCCTGCAATATAGGCCGTCCGATTTATATCTGACGGATAGGAAAGAAATTATGGCAATTTTGCAAAAAGGTACCCACACACCTCTCCACATTTGCAAATAAGGCCTTCCCTCGTTCATCCCTTTCTCTCACAAGGTAAACAAGTCATACAAATGCATCTTGATGTTACGTGCAACGCACGGGCATCTTGCTAGTAAGAATGAAAACAAACGACAAAAAATATTTGGACGGTGGTTCGAAGTCATGACCGCGGGCACAGCGGACAAGGTGGCCTTGTATTGGTATGCTGAGCCGTCTGTTTTAACACACATGAGCTGGTGTGGTGATTATACACACACGCACGCATGCACACGAACTGCATCCACGCAACACTCACACAAACACATGCACCCATGCACGCACGCAACACTCACACGTACACACGCAGCCACGCACGCACGCAACACTCACACGCACGCACGCAACACTCACACGCACACACGCACGCATGCTTGCACACACCTGTACACCACATGACCAACACACACTCTCATGCTCAAGTGCTCAACCTACACGTGCATGCGCACACATCAGGCCCTGACAGACACATACACAACCAGGTGATTCCCGCGCACGGGTTGGAGCCTTGTCGCGCCTGTGTAAATTTGTGTTTATCTGACCTTTTGCCTATGCGAACTAACAGGTGGGACCCACAAGGAACATGGTCAATTTAACTAGTCAACATGGTGCCACGCAGACTATTTGGCCAGTCAACAGAGTGCAATCCGATGCTGAACTGTGAGCAAGTGACCGTATAATCATCGCAAAATGTATATAGTGACCGTAATCAGCTTATTCTGAAGTTCGGTGACCGTATACGCTTTTCTCTCTGTAGGCCCTCCAAAACTACATCTCTACACGTTCTCGCATGTTACATCTAACAACTATGCAATACAGCACTACTACTACACTCTAACACAATAAATCATATGTGTTTTTAGTTTTACTAGATATCATATTGTTACTTATAATTATTCAGTTTGCATACATTAAAATTGCCTTTGAAATGTATGGCCAGTATCATCTACCGCGCGGGAAAAATCCCGCCCTTTCCTGTTTAATCGGGTTTGTATCGATGGATCGTGCGAAACAGCAAAACTATAGTACTATACAGTACTACAAGTGACAGTTCACTGGGCCGTCGTGTGGTCTACTCCTCCGTCATAAGAGTGGAGCGCTCGCTTTCATAAATCTTCTAGTCCCTTTCGCTGACATGTGGGACATCAAGCTACGGGGTCCACGTGCCATACCGGAATACAGTGCAGAGCAGCCGGGGTGAAGCACCCCAGTCATGGCGCCGGCGTAGTAATGAGAAATGAGGCGTCAAATCACAAGCTGCACCTTGCCTGCAGTTAAGTGGGAGGGACGAAGCAACCATCATTTCACTCGTTGCTGAATCCGCTTCTCCCTCATCTTCTTCAACTTAACCATGTGTTGCTTTTGCCGTTGTTCTGCCTCATGTGGGACGCGGATCGGCTTGGTAAAGCACTGACACGTGGGACCGCATGTTAGCAAACTGCCAGGACAACGTCCTCCGAAAATAAGAAGCCTAATCCTACACTTACAAAGGGCTACGTAGATGCTACGTATACTTTCCATCTAATCTATATATGCCCCCCTGATTTTCAGGTGGGGTGGGCCTAATCCTCTCCTTTAATCCAATCAAATAGTCCCACATCACATCAGTTTGTAACTTTACGTAAACCATTACGTGGATGTAGCATTGCTCAAATAAGGAACCTCCCCTGCCATCCGCGCAGCAAAATCACCTCCTTTTTACTAATCTTGATTCTATAATTTTTTTAGATCAATATAATTGAGATTTGTATAGATAGGAGCAAAACCAAGTGGTACGGTTAAGGGCATCCACAATGTGTAGCCACATGTGAAAATAGCTTTTGGCATCGTGGGAACCATTGTGGACGGTGTTGCCAAAGCCAAAAAGATGGAACCGAAGGTCCCTGATTGATTGATTGAAGGAATAGAAAAATGCAACGTCTCTCCTCTTTCTCCCATGCTTGGATGCATGTAGTACAGTATAGAGCACAGAGTCTACTCCCCTGTCCCTTCTATCACAAATCACAAAGCAGTGAGGCGTCAAATCACAAAAGCACGGACGAAACAACCATCATTTCACTCTTCGCTGACTCCGCTTCTCCATCGTCTTCTTCGAGAAACCATCTCACCGCACTAGTACTCCTAGTAGTACTTGTAAAGGACTTCCTGGATGCAAATAAGGCGGTTGTCTCGGCTTGCAGGCGGCACTTGCGAACGACTTACAGTGGTCTCCCTCAATGGTGTTCTCCGTCGAACGCACTTCGCCAAACCACGAAAAAAAAGATATCGTCGACGTCACCGCAATAGGGAAGGATGTCAAATATAGTTACTACCTCCATTTTTTTGTACACAAGGCCAGTATATCAAAATTACAATTTGCAAAGGGCCACTAACACTAATCGAGGCAAGATTGATGGGGTTAGCAACCAAGGACATTAATATCCCCTGCATGCATGCGGAAGTGAGAAGGTTGGTTTGCATGGCGCTGCATTAATCAAGCGATGAGGAGTGAGATGGTTAGCTCTTTGGTCTTTGGAGAAAAAAATACGCATTAATTGACACATGAAACGAGGATTTGTATCGATTAAATCCCGCGAAGGAAAACCCCGCCTTTCTTTTTTAACACTAGTACTCCTAGTACGTACGTACTTATCCTGTTTGGGTCTAGGACTTGCATTGCCAAACTTCGCCACACATTTTTGCCAAGCTTGCCTAAAGTTTTCAAAATGAGAAGGAGGTACACTTGCGCACGGCTGTCGCGGTCGCACCGCACCCTCACACGGTCGCTCCTGCACGCCGCGGTCGCACCGCACCCTCACACAGTCGCTCTTGCATGCTGCAAACCGAACCAAGGGAACGCACCCTCACTGACACGTGCTGTCGCATGTGAACAAACCAAACTCAGCCATCCTATCGCTGACACATAATTTTTGTTCATAGAGTATGTTTATCCAACCGCATGTTGGGGAGTATCCGTACGGCTCGTGCGGTGGTCTGTTGGGGAAGAAGAAGAGGTGAGGAAGAAGGAAAGAAGGGTTAGGAGACGTAGGATATTCATCCAACCGCCTAAAATGGTAGACTGACCCAAGTCAGGCGACTTGCATAACAAATATCTGTTTTTACACAGCAAAAGATCCATAAAACAACAACATAAAGAAAAACTATCACTGCTCGCGGAAAGAGACGGCCTCGTTGTCTTTGGCTGCCGGCGCGAACCAGCCGTCGCTGCCGACGTGTGTCTCTGCACCGTGGTTGTCCTCGGCCTCCAGCTACTCGTTCAAGCGGAGCATGCGGGCACTCTGCACGGATGAGAGCATAGCCCGGTTCAAGTCAAGGACGTCCGGTTCCGCCTGCAGGAGGGCCTCGATGGCAGCGGCATCCGCGCGCTCCGCGTCGAGTCGAGCCTCCGCCGCCCGGTTCAAGCCCAGGACGTCCGGTTCCGCCTGCAGGAGGGCGACGATGAGAGCGGAATCCACGCGCTCTGCGTCGAGTCGAGCCTGTGCCGCCCGGTTCAAGTCCAGGACGTCCGGTTCCGCCTGCAGGAGGGCCTCGATGGCAGCGGCATCCGCGCGCTCCGCCTCAAGTTGAGCCTCCGCCGCCCGGTTCACATCCACGACATCCGGTTCCGCCTGCAGGAGAGCCTCGATGGCAGCGGCATGTGCGCGCTCCGCGTCGAGTTGAGCCTCTGCCTCCCGGTCCTCCTTTAGTATCGCCATGTTGAACCGCTGGTCCGCCTGCACCATGGGGGACTCGGACGCCGGCGCGAGGTCGACGTCCATCGTCACATACCCATCGGGGGCCTTCTACGCCGCGACCTCCGCCATGAACATTGGATTGGCTTCCTCCTCGTAGCTTGGCTCCAGAGAACTCGGGGATTGGCCCGCCGCAAAGCGAGCTTGGGAACGGAGGTCTGTGGCACCGACCGCCGCCACGATTTCTGCGCGGCGCTCCGGCGTCAGCATCTTGTAGTAAGTGATCTTGCGGCGCACCATGGCTTTCCGGCGAACTAGGGGACGCTTGATGTGGGCTAGGGGATCGAAAGGTGGGGGAATGGGCTGGAGATTTGGTGTGGCTTTAGGGCAGTGGCTGGCGTAGGCCGAGCAGCGAATGTTCTGGTGTGAATAGTGGTTCCGGTGCCGACCGGTCAATCGGTTTTGACTGTACATCGCTCTTGTCCCGTTCGCGTTGCAGCCCGGCACGCTGGACCCTCCACGTCGCTCACCGAATGGAACGCGCTTCGCCTTGCGTTTTCGCTCGCTTGTGGGACCGCAGTTGAGAGCAAACCGACGTCCCTCCCCCTCCCCCGCCCGCGTCATTTATTATACCACCACTCCCTCCGTTTTATGCGGGTAAATAAAAACAGAGGGAGGATACTACAGATGAGGATCCCCTGACGTGGCCGAACCCATTGAGTAACTGACATGCGGGGCCTAGCAAGCATGGGGTCCGCCAGTAAGTGACCGAAAGGGAGGGTAAGGCAGGGATACCTACGTCAGAGGATCCACTTCTACTATACTACTTTGACCAAATGTTAGAGTAATAATATATGACATGCAACTTACACAAATGTTTGAGTAATAATATATGACATGCAACTTACACAAAGCATACGGTCAAATTCGTATGTGAAAGGAGTTTCCAATGATATAATTTTCACATTATACATCTCATGTACTATTAATCTTGTCAATATTCAAATTGGAAACCATCTCGAGTACAAATCTAGGAGTACGTACGAATCTAACAATATTGATTGGGCGTTGTTGAATGTTGATACCTTTTTGATCAAAGTAGAGATACTTTGACTACACATAAAACTTACATGTAAACTAGAAAAGATAGGGGAGTATATTGTACGTTCAAAAACGAAACAAACATTGAATACCCTTTATATATGATTTGCGGATGCTATGATCACCGGTTCAAAATTTTGAATCCGCCTTAGGTATCACGTGCCCCCACTCGTTCCCTCTCGATTTCATCTCGGGGTTAGGAGATCTATTGAAAGAGGACTAGGGTGGGTACATGCGAATGATACTCGGCAGAATGTTCAAATGAGGCATGCGGGAGGATGGACTCGACTGGAGGGCGACGTGATCGATGGAGAAGAGGGTTGGAGAGGAATGAGAAATAAGCAAACGCCACATGATTATACTTGAATGGATCAAATAAACAATAAGTTGTCTCGCTTGGCCTACATAGTGAAAGGCCTAATGCACAACGCGGAGCACTGACGCTCGAATATGGCCGGGAAAACAGGGAAACCGACATGTGGGGCACACCCGTCGGGACGACGTAGCGCAGACTGGTCCAATGGAGGAGCTGGCCCACAACCTCCTCACCACCGACAACCGTTCATGTCGGTCGTTGGGGCCAACAACGGGGCACAGCTCCAGCACCGCCTCTGGACACGGCGATCGCGGTGAGCGACACGCTCATATCGTCGCTAGACATGGTTGATTTCAGTGTGCCGAGGGTGGCGTTAGTGCTGTGGCACGACCAACGGTATGTTTGGTTTGTGGCCAAGGTTGCCCCATCAAAGCATTGGGTAGCCAAAATTTTGGTTGAGGTATTGGTTGCCCATGATTTGGCCGACATTGGCAAGAAAAATGAACTAGAGTTGGCTAGAGTTCATTGGCATGCCAAAGAAATGGCAACCATCCAAACAAAGACCAATCTTTGGGTCATGACCAAAATTTTGGTTGAGGTATTGGTTGCCCATGATTTGGCCGACATTGGCAAGAAAAATGAACTAGAGTTGGCTAGAGTTCATTGGCATGCCAAAAAATGGCAACCATCCAAACAAAGACCAATCTTTGGGTCATGACCAAAATTTTGGTAAGGTGCACTTTGGCCACAATCCAAACACACCCCAACACCCGGCTCGTCGAGGATGCACGGGGCGCCGCGACGCGTCCGCGGAGTGGTGTAGCGCGGCCAACTGCATCCTCTGGACCTGAGACCATGTCGGGTCGTCTTGCTTTTTGAATGACATGCGGGGATCGCATGTGAGCAAAGGGCATCTCCAACGTTGCCACGACCGCAGCTGACTACCCTCGCACACCAAAACCCTCGTCCCTCGCGCCGTCGCGTGGTGCGTTCCCAGCCGGCGCCAGCTGCCCGCATTCATGCCGTCCGTACGTATGTTGTCGTTAAGAGGCTCGGTGCCCGAGGAACCAACTCCGGCGACTTAATGACGCACCCGGACGCTTGGCCTCACCGAAATGCGCTACTTAAAGTGGCAACGCCCAGCTAACCTCCACACCATAGCGCACCGTCCTCCTACCTGGCACCACATCCTCCATGACCGCAAGTGCGAACGCTCTGCGGGAGAGCTTGTCTTCGGGGATGAAGCTCGAGGTCGCCTCCCTCGCTCAAGTCGCCTCTCACGACCCAATAGCGGCGTAGCCGGACGCGGACGCGACCGCACAAGCGGTGGCCACGCTGGCGGCCAACGACGGGAGCACTGTCAGCCACACGTCCTACTTGCCGCCGTCCAACGTCCGGCACCGCCGAGGTCGGGCACTCTTCCGAGGATGAGTAGGGCATGGGAGGCGGCATGGCATGGTGTGCCAACTGGCCGGTCCGTATCCCGTGTTCTACTCTTCCTCGCTGGAGACCGCACCTTCACTTCACGGGTCTTGAACCCCGCCCCCGTACATAGAGATCGCAGATGGAGGACGTCGGTCGCCGCCGTAGAATAGGTTTAGGGTCGGGTTTCTTTTATTTTTCTGTCCTATAAAAGTTCGAAATGTAATGAAAATCTGCCGTGTTTGCATTAATCTCGGCCGGTGTATATGAACTTTCAGAATAATATACATATTGTAGGAGTACTAGCAAGATGCCCGTGCGTTGCACGGAAGATCAAGATCTTGTGGGAGAAAAGGATGAACGAGGGAAAGCCTTATCTGCAAATGTGGAGAGGAGTGCGGGTAAATTGTCATAGTTTCCTTCCTATCCGTTAGATATAGATCAGACGGCTTATATTGCAGGATGACAGGCACACCATCATCACCAACTCTGCTTTTTATTGAACCGAGAGAAATGTAGCATGCGAAGTAACATAAACACATAGGGTCTATACATACACAAATTATCTTAGGCACTCCAATAGTACGTCCACTACACATTCACGCATTTCACATCTTTCTACATCTACGGGAACCTACGAAAGGGTTAACGTAAATTGCCTCTCTCTCTCCTCCCCTGATTTTCATGGTGGTGGGCCCCTCCCTCCCCCCAATCTACAATCAACAGCTCACATGTTTCACATTACGTTAATTACGTAACTGGGATTACGTAGGTGTAGCATTACTCGTCCTAAAAAACCCAACTAAGCCAACCTCCCAGCATATCGCGCGGGAAAAGACCCGGCCGCGCCGTTTTAGTCGGGATTACCGGATTACTAGTAGTAGTATCGATGGATCGCGCGAAGCAACAAATTTTTTTGAGGGGGCGAAGCACCTAGTTTAAAAGGAAAAAAGGCGGTACACTCACAGCACTCCTGTTGCGGTCGCATTGCACCCCACACACGTTCGGTCCTGCACACGGCTCACGCAAACGGAACGCGCTTTGGCTTGCCTCTTCACTGACACGTGGGACTGCACTTGGAGAAACCGACCATGCGCCAAACTCCCCCCGCCCACCGCGCGAAAATCCCCCTCCCCACACCCAAAAATGCCCCCCAAATCTGATTCAACCGCCCTTCGGCCAACTAGCCAATA